>NW_022991933.1:0-96931 GCF_902827175.1 Gymnodraco acuticeps
TTAGTAGGCTACTTTAGATTAGTTATGTCATCAATTACCAGGGGATTACTGAAACCACCATGAATTAATGAAATGGTAGAAATGTATCTAATCTGAATGTTGAAGCCTTCCTCCCCTCCCTCTAAATATATCAAACATTAGGAAGTGATGCTCCTGACTACCGTTCAGGTTTAAGAAGATGATATTTGTTTTAAAGAATTCAAAGCAATAAACAACAGCAACAGGCTCTGTGTATATTTTCTACTTTTTGTAATGCTATTTTATTTCTATTTAAGATGTTTACATTTTCGATTGTTTAATTCTAGTCTTTTAACTGTCTAATGTGCAATGCCTTGTCTTTTGCTGCTGCAGCGTAAACATTTCCCCAATTGGTATCAAGAAAGTACTTCTTTTTTATCTTAATCCTCAAATATTAGCAATTTTTACTTAAAAAAAAACACACATTGATGTAACTACATACATATCGATATGTTGTATAAATATTGCAAATCAAAACCTTTATTGACCACTAATTACCAAAAATTGCATTTCTATCCTGGTATTAATGCATTCAAATCGTGATTCAAATGGCCCGCCACGAACTCCCGGGACCTTTCTGAGTCTCTCTGAACCACGTGACGATCAAGCATTTTGGACTTCCGCTGTCGCAACTCTTCTCTCTACATGGCGCTGGTATAAATCATGCTCGTATCTATCTAACCTATAGAAATGCAAAACGGCGTCAGTTTAAAGTAATTCTGTCCTTCTGCTTACCGCATCATTTATGAGAATAAAAAATCGAGGGGTGATCAATAACATTTCCGTATTTATTTATTTCATATTGTTTGGTGGACCAACATTTAAATGTAGTGTCTCTACTTTAAAGAGTCCTCTCCTGCTGATGTTCAGGTGTATATCAGTATGTAGAGTCTCTACTTTAAAGAGTCCTCTCCTGCTGATGTTCAGGTGTATATCAGTATGTAGTGTCTCTACTTTAAAGAGTCCTCTCCTGCTGATGTTCAGGTGGTATATCAGTATGTAGTGTCTCTACTTTAAAGAGTCCTCTCCTGATGATGTTCAGGTGTATATCAGTATGTATTGTCTCTACTTTAAAGAGTCCTCTCCTGCTGATGTTCAGGTGTATATCAGTATGTAGTGTCTCTACTTTAAAGAGTCCTCTCCTGCTGATGTTCAGGTGTATATCAGTATGTATTGTCTCTACTTTAAAGAGTCCTCTCCTGCTGATGTTCAGGTGTATATCAGTATGTAGTGTCTCTACTTTAAAGAGTCCTCTCCTGCTGATGTTCAGGTGTATATCAGTGTGTAGTGTCTCTACTTTAAAGAGTCCTCTCCTGCTGATGTTCAGGTGTATATCAGTATGTAGTGTCTCTACTTTAAAGAGTCCTCTCCTGCTGATGTTCAGGTGTATATCAGTATGTAGTGTCTCTACTTTAAAGAGTCCTCTCCAGCTGATGTTCAGGTGTATATCAGTGTGTAGTGTCTCTACTTTAAAGAGTCCTCTCCTGCTGATGTTCAGGTGTATATCAGTATGTAGTGTCTCTACTTTAAAGAGTCCTCTCCTGCTGATGTTCAGGTGTATATCAGTATGTATTGTCTCTACTTTAAAGAGTCCTCTCCTGCTGATGTTCAGGTGTATATCAGTATGTAGTGTCTCTACTTTAAAGAGTCCTCTCCTGCTGATGTTCAGGTGTATATCAGTGTGTAGTGTCTCTACTTTAAAGAGTCCTCTCCTGCTGATGTTCAGGTGTATATCAGTATGTAGTGGCTCTACTTTAAAGAGTCCTCTCCTGCTGATGTTCAGGTGTATATCAGTATGTAGTGTCTCTACTTTAAAGAGTCCTCTCCAGCTGATGTTCAGGTGTATATCAGTATGTAGTGTATCTACTTTAAAGAGTCCTCTCCTGCTGATGTTCAGGTGTGTCTCAGTATGTAGTGTCTCTACTTTAAAGAGTCCTCTCCTGCTGATGTTCAGGTGTATATCAGTATGTAGTGTCTCTACTTTAAAGAGTCCTCTCATGCTGATGTTCAGGTGTATATCAGTATGTAGTGTCTCTACTTTTAAAGAGTCCTCTCCTGCTGATGTTCAGGTGTATATCAGCATGTAGTGTCTCTACTTTAAAGAGTCCTCTCCTGCTGATATTCAGGTGTATATCAGTATGTAGTGGCTCTACTTTAAAGAGTCCTCTCCTGCTGATGTTCAGGCTGTATATCAGTATGTAGTGTCTCTACTTTAAAGAGTCCTCTCCAGCTGATGTTCAGGTGTATATCAGCATGTAGTGTCTCTACTTTAAACGAGTCCTCTCCTGCAGATGTTCAGGTGTATATCAGTATGTAGTGTCTCTACTTTAAAGAGTCCTCTCCTGCTGATGTTGTTCAGGTGTAGTCTCAGTATGTAGTGTTCTCTACTTTAAAGAGTCCTCTCCTGCTGATGTTCAGGTGTATATCAGTATGTAGTGTCTCTACTTTAAAGAGTCCTCTCCTGCTGATGTTCAGGTGTATATCAGTATGTAGAGTCTCTACTTTAAAGAGTCCTCTCCTGCTGATGTTCAGGTGTATATCAGTATGTAGTGGCTCTACTTTAAAGAGTCCTCTCATGCTGATGTTCAGCTGTATATCAGTATGTAGTGTCTCTATTTTAAAGAGTCCTCTCCTGCTGATGTTCAGGTGTATATCAGCATGTAGTGTCTCTACTTTAAAGAGTCCTCTCCTGCTGATATTCAGGTGTATATCAGTATGTAGTGGCTCTACTTTAAAGAGTCCTCTCATGCTGATGTTCAGCTGTATATCAGTATGTAGTGTCTCTACTTTAAAGAGTCCTCTCCAGCTGATGTTCAGGTGTATATCAGCATGTAGTGTCTCTACTTTAAAGAGTCCTCTCCTGCTGATGTTCAGGTGTATATCAGTATTTAGTGTCTCTACTTTAAAGAGTCCTCTCCTGCTGATGTTGTTCAGGTGTATATCAGTATGTAGTGTCTCTACTTTAAAGAGTCCTCTCCTGCTGATGTTCAGGTGTATATCAGTATGTAGTGTCTACTTTAAAGAGTCCTCTCCTGCTGATATTCAGGTGTATATCAGTATGTAGTGTCTCTACTTTAAAGAGTCCTCTCCTGCTGATGTTCAGGTGTATATCAGTATGTAGTGTCTCTACTTTAAAGAGTCCTCTCCAGCTGATGTTCAGGTGTATATCAGTATGTAGTGTCTCTACTTTAAAGAGTCCTCTCCTGCAGATGTTCAGGTGTATATCAGTATGTAGTGTCTCTACTTTAAAGAGTCCTCTCCTGCTGATAGTTCAGGTGTATATCAGTATGTAGTGTCTCTACTTTAAAGAGTCCTCTCCTGCTGATGTTCAGGTGTATATCAGTATGTAGTGTCTCTACTTTAAAGAGTCCTCTCCATACTGATATTCAGGTGTATATCAGTATGTAGTGTCTCTTTAAAGAGTCCTCTCCTGCTGATATTCAGGTGTATATCAGTATGTAGTGTATCTACTTTAAAGAGTCCTCTCCTGCTGATGTTCAGGTGTATATCAGTATGTAGTGTCTCTACTTTAAAGAGTCCTCTCCTGCTGATAGTTCAGGTGTATATCAGTATGTAGTGTCTACTTTAAAGAGTCCTCTCATGCTGATATTCAGGTGTATATCAGTATGTAGTGTCTCTACTTTAAAGAGTCCTCTCCTGCTGATGTTCAGGTGTATATCAGTATGTAGTGTCTCTACTTTAAAGAGTCCTCTCCTGCTGATGTTCAGGTGTATATCAGTATGTAGTGTCTCTACTTTAAAGAGTCCTCTCCTGCTGATGTTCAGGTGTATATCAGTATGTAGTGTTTCTACTTTAAAGAGTCCTCTCTGTTTATGGTGAGTTCACGGCAGACCAGTGTTATTTATTTTGTACACTTTATTTCAGGATAATCCACAACCATCATTTCTTCACATTAAACACGCTTGATCTGCAGGAGCATCAACACACTTACACCTTCTCTGTAAACAACAACAAAATAAACGAGATGGAAAATATACAAAATGATAAAACTGTTTAGGCAATAATATAATAATCAGATTTAATTCCTCATTTGCTTTATTTTATATTTGAATGTGTCATGCATCACGAGTGACGCCCACAGGAATGTCTCAAACAACAACATCTACAAACATTTCAAATAAATAACTCTTCACTTCGTTAACCAATCAGCTCGCTCAGATCTTAGCGAGCCGGCTGCTGATTGGCTGTGGGAGTGTCATCTATGTGACCATGTACTCCTGGCGCTTGTTGAGGCGGACCTGGCAGAGCGACACGGCGCCGACCGCCACGTAGATCCCGGCCGCGATGAAGCAGTTGATCCCGACCTGAGTGTAGAGGCCGTAGATGTTCCCCGGGGGATTCTTACTGCACACAGAGGGGATCCAATGCATGTTAATAACATACAGTATATTCAACTGTTAAGATGTGTATCTGGCTGCTCCTGCAAATAAAGAACAAAACTCAAATATCAATTTACCTCATTCTCAATAAACTTCCATTTATTTTGATCTGTGCTCAAATGTTTCAACACAATTCAGTTTCTTCTCTTAATTTCCTGCCCAGGCACTTACTGTGATGTCTAAAGATCTTAATCTTAACACAGTGTGTACCTCTGTGTAGAGACATATATATATATATATATATATATATATATTTACAGTCTAAGGTGTTAACGTATGTATTCCTCAGTCAGTTGATGCAGCAGCTAAATGTTAGCTTAGCACAAATCAACCAAACTCCGCCTACGAAGCAGCAACGGCTGGGAGTAGGACAGGAAAGGTTTGATATGGAAAGATTCACACACACCTTGAGGGTCCAGGAGGGACATGGGTTGAGTATAAAATAAAAATGAACGACACCACACATTGAGAGTTAGAGTCTTAACCAAATGTCTCTCAGAGGGGCGTGGGGAGGGGCTCCTTGTTTTCATCTAAAGTAACAGAGAATCAGCACTTTGGAAACAGGGCTGAAACAGAGGGGATTATGGGTAATGCTGCAATGATCTGTTTGGTGTTTCAGCCAATCAGAGACAGGCTCTGGATATATCTGAGACCTGTGATATACTGATGAAGAACAGTGTAATCGGGGACCTTTAATATAAGGTAGCTTCCATGTCACTGTTTGCTTGTTTTAATTATTATTTCTATCTTGTATTTGTTCTTTTTTCAAAGGGTCTTTAATTTAATCGTAAACCGAACTATATGTGGTTTTGTACGTTTATAAAAATGTCAGAAAACCAGACGGAGGTGACTCTGCTTCACACTCGTAGTTTATGTTGGGATTCAATGGGAGTCTACTTTGGGTTTATCTGCAGTATTAAACCAGACGGGAGTAAGAACTCAGACTCCCAGAGTTCATAGCGACTCACTCGTTGCGGATGTCCTCCTCGGTGAACGGCACGTCTTCGATCAGGATCGCCGACTTGGTGCTGAAGAAGATTCCCAGCATCCCCTGCAAGAGAAACCACATCCCCATTTAGGTGCATTCATCATTATTTAGGTATTTATTGAGACAAAGTAAAGGTTTCAATGATTTACTTAAAGGTGGGGCACTTTGAGAAACCAGCGCGAGCCAGTCATTTCAGCCGGCTCAGATGGTTGGTCGTGCTTTCTACAGCACGGCTTCCACAGATGACTTTTGTTATGGATTTTGTGTCAAAGCACTTCAGATATTCATTGCTATCGGGATGTGAAGAGCATTCCATGGAATATAACAACAAGTGTATCTCGAGCCGGTTTCTCAAACTTACCCCACCTTTAATGTTTATTCTTTATTTTGTTGTCATGAATTACAAGCAGCCCTAATGCGAAAGTAAACAAAAGAGTTCGTAAGCTCCAACTGGTCCAAAACTCATCCGCCCGTATCGTTACCAGAACTCCTTCCACTGATCATATCACCCGGTTCTTCAACAACTCCGCTGGCTCTCCGTTAAACTCCGCATCCACTTCAACATGTGGCTCCTCCTCTTCGAGGCCCTTCACTCCTCCATATCTCTCTGAACTCCTTCACACCTCTCGTGCTCTCCGATCCTCCTCTGCCTTCCAGCTCACTGTACCTTCTGCCCGCCTGAGGACCACCATGGGGTCACGAGCCTTCAGCCGCTCTGCCCCCCGTCTCTGGAGCTCTCTCCCACAAGACATCCGCAATATGGACTGTTAAGGAAATGTGCAATCAGATGTATTAACATTGCTGACCTTAGTTTCTCTGATTCTCTCTGGGAGTGATCCTTAAATCTATGTGTGTGCGTGAGGTGTTGCATTCTGTGTCTGAGGGGTATCTGTGTGTCCCATTGTCTTGTATTGAGTGAAGGTGTTGCATACAGTGCAAGAGGGGGTCTCAGCTGGCCTCCCAGGATGATGTTGTAATGTAAATCTGCTTTGATGTCCTCTTATAAAGAGAGGTACGTCATACTTGCAAGTATAAAGATCCCTTTGCTTTTAATAGGAATATTGTGTTGCTGTACGTTTGTTGCCTTACTGATTATTCTCTCTAGACCACAGCTGATTGGAAAGCTGCCACGACACAGGACTCACTCTCAACCTTCAAATCCTGCCTGAAAACCCACCTTTTTATCCGAGGCTTTTATCAAAACATGTGTACCTGTATTATAACAGTGACTGTCTCTAACACATGTGGATCATTTCCCCTCATGCTCCATTTATGGAAACACTGACTTCCTGTTCTCAAACATCACATGACGTCAAAAATAAAAGTCACATGATTCATTTAAGTCACATTTATTTTTGCCTCTTTAGTTCCTCTTTATACTCTGAATATTGATCATATCTCTTTATTTACTGGAGTATTGTTGCATTGCGATCATGGTTCATCTCTGTGTTAAACAAGTAACATAATGATACACAACATTATTATATATTACTGTGTACTGTTCATATATGTGTCAGTTAGAAAACAACTCTATATACTTTAATATTATATATGAATACTCCTGTCACCAGCTAGTGTATTATAAGGATTTCAATAGTGTATATTAATAATAAATATTGTAAATGTCTCTGTGTTTAAATTACCTTCTGACACCACACTGACACATTCCTGGTTAATCTTCTGTCACCTCACCATTCATTTAAACGGAAACCAGACATTAGCCAGCTCCATAACGTTAATTACACAGGCACAACACTACTGATCAGACTGGTGGTCATTTATATTGTTATAACATTACATCTTATTTACCTTCATGTCTATGGTAACTTGGCCTAAATGGGCGCCATCTATCAACTGGAGAATATGTAAATGCATCGACTTTGCAACCGAATTCTTGCTGTTTTTTTGTGTTTTGTAGGATATCATGAATGTGAACACACACTATGAATAATACAAATTCATCACTGAAAAGATCCGACATTAATTTCACTAAAAAATCCACATAGCTCCAGGAAGTAGCCGTCCCCCTCCCCGGTTCTTACCAGCATGATGACCCCCCAGATGCTGATCACGATCCCGCACGCAGCCATCTTCGGCCCGCAGAACAGAAGCGACGGCATGCCTGCTTTTTCACGGTCCAACCGATCAACCAGAAGCGGATTTATATGTGTTTTATTCACAAAACTGAGCAGAAATGATCCATGGAAGGACGACAGAGGCTCACGGTCAGCTGATCCGCATCACTCGGGTTCACTCGTTGAGACTCGGCTTCACTCGTCAACCAGCGTAGCGACCAATCAAAATGGCGAGTTTGTTAGATCCCGCCTTTTCCGTTGAGACTGACCAATGACATTTCCAGATTGTTGAAATATGAAACTGTATTTTTATTTAAGGTAATTTTATAAGACTTTATTTGTCTATCCCTGAATTGTTTTGTATGTATACAAAATATATGACGTTTATATATTTTCTTGAATAATAAAAGGAGAAAAAGGTTCGTCAAGACCAATCAAAACGTCAAGATTGGCACGCCCCGCCCCGCCTCTTCCTTAGACACTGACCAATGGCGTTCCACCTGCAAAGTCGCGCAATATTCCCTTGTTTATTCCGTGTACCTTTGTTGTGCGATATGTATCTCTCTTTCCTCTGAATATGTGAAATATAAACACCTCTGGATTATAATCGATCTTCTCCACGAGTTTCTTCAGAGCTTCGTTTTTTGTGTTTTGTAAATCCTGTGCTCTCTAACGCTGCAGGAGCTAACTGTGGCTAACAGCTAGCTGAGTGTTGGTGTTATTGTTTTGAAGTTTTTAAAGTAAAAGCTGCAGATCTTTCCCTGCCATGACGTCAGCCTCTGCTAAGGTGAGTTGTTACCTGCTTGTTAATGAACGCACTTATTGCAGGGCGGATTGTGTGCAGGGAACTCTTTAAAGAGCAGAACTGCACTCAGAAACCTGGCGAAAACCTTTCTTTATCTCACAAATATTAAGCAGACAACAAGTGCTTAGTATTCAATGATCTGATATTAATACAATGTTATGGTGAATTCGGCTCACAGTGAATGCATTAATCTGTAAAGAGTCCTTAAACTGAGTGGAGTCACACAGAGCTGCAGTGTTCGCGCAGAAATAGACCTTTACATTTGAATGACATTAAGGTAGCTTCTGTTATCTGAAGTGAATACAGTGCGGTGGTGACTCGGTGGTGACTCGGTGGTGACTCGGTGGTGACTCGGTGGTGACTCGGTGGTGACTCGGTGGTGACTCGGGATATCCTTAATGCACTAAACTATAGAAGAATGCCTGGTTCGTTAAACTGAATCTGAACTCATTAGAGCTGAGACACCTGTTCATTAGACTGCTTTGTTTGTTGTGCTTTATCTCTTATTATCTGACAATGTAATGGTGAACTCGGCATATATGTAATGCATTCATCTGGACAGGAACTCTTTAAAGAGCAGGTACTGCACACATATGACATATGAGAATGAGGTATATCATTAATGCATTAGATTAGATTCACAGAGTGTAAAGAGTATGTTTCTCCATTTATATCATCTGATGGTGAATATTACCGACTGCTTTAGTTTATAACACTGAAGGTATGTTTCAATTGCATGTACTTGTACTGCAGTATCTTCCCCGTGTAGTTGTATATGTACTGTAGTATCTTCTCAGTGTAGTATATGTACTGTAGTATCTTCTCAGTGTAGTATATGTACTGTAGTATCTTCTCAGTGTAGTATATGTACTGTAGTATCTTCTCAGTGTAGTATATGCGTTATTGTACTGTATATGTGTACTTGTACTGCAGTATATCCACAGTGTAGTATATGTACTGTAGTATCTTCTCAGTGTAGTATATGTACTGTACTTGTCTCTCTGCAGGTGGGGGAGATCTTCTCTGCTGCTGGAGCCGCCTTCAGTAAACTGGGAGAGCTGACCATGCAGTTACACCCAGTATCAGACTCCAGTCCTGCAGGGTACACACACACACACACACACACACACACACACACACACACACACACACACACACACACACACACACACACACACACACACACACACACACACACACACACACACACACACACACACACACTCTCTCTCTTTAACATAGAGACACGCCATACTGCTATACACCTGAACATCAGCAGGAGAGGACTCTTTAAAGTAGAGACACTACACACTGATATACACCTGAACATCAGCAGGAGAGGACTCTTTAAAGTAGAGACACTACATACTGATATACAACTGAACATCAGCAGGAGAGGACTCTTTAAAGTAGAGACACTACATACTGATATACACCTGAACATCAGCAGGAGAGGACTCTTTAAAGTAGAGACACTACATACTGATATACACCTGAACATCAGCAGGAGAGGACTCTTTAAAGTAGAGACACTACATACTGATATACACCTGAACATCAGCAGGAGAGGACTCTTTAAAGTAGAGACACTACATACTGATATACACCTGAACATCAGCAGGAGAGGACTCTTTAAAGTAGAGACACTACATACTGATATACACCTGAACATCAGCAGGAGAGGACTCTTTAAAGTAGAGACACTACATACTGATATACACCTGAACATCAGCAGGAGAGGACTCTTTAAAGTAGAGACACTACATACTGATATACACCTGAACATCAGCAGGAGAGGACTCTTTAAAGTAGAGACACTCCATACTGATATACACCTGAACATCAGCAGGAGAGGACTCTTTAAAGTAGAGACACTACATACTGATATACACCTGAACATCAGCAGGAGAGGACTCCTCTTTAAAGTAGATACACTACATACTGATATACACCTGAACATCAGCAGGAGAGGACTCTTTAAAGTAGAGACACTACATACTGATATACACCTGAACATCAGCTGGAGAGGACTCTTTAAAGTAGAGACACTACATACTGATATACACCTGAACATCAGCTGGAGAGGACTCTTTAAAGTAGAGACACTACATACTGATATACACCTGAACATCAGCAGGAGAGGACTCTTTAAAGTAGAGACACTACATACTGATATACACCTGAACATCAGCAGGAGAGGACTCTTTAAAGTAGAGACACTACATACTGATATACACCTAAACATCAGCAGGAGAGGACTCTTTAAAGTAGAGCCACTACATACTGATATACACCTGAACATCAGCAGGAGAGGACTCTTTAAAGTAGAGACACTACATGCTGACACACAACCTGAACATCAGCAGGAGAGGACTCTTTAAAGTAGAGACACTACATACTGATATACACCTGAACATCAGCAGGAGAGGACTCTTTAAAGTAGAGACACTACATACTGATATAACATCAGCTGGAGATGACTCTTTAAAGTAGAGACACTACATACTGATATACACCTGAACATCAGCAGGAGAGGACTCTTTAAAGTAGAGACACTACATACTGATATAACATCAGCTGGAGATGACTCTTTAAAGTAGAGACACTACATACTGATATACACCTGAACATCAGCAGGAGAGGACTCTTTAAAGTAGAGACACTACATACTGATATAACATCAGCTGGAGATGACTCTTTAAAGTAGAGACACTACATACTGATATACACCTGAACATCAGCAGGAGAGGACTCTTTAAAGTAGAGACACTACATACTGATATACACATGAACATCAGCAGGAGAGAACTCTTTAAAGTAGAGACACTACATACTGATATAACATCAGCTGGAGATGACTCTTTAAAGTAGAGACACTACATACTGATATACACCTGAACATCAGCAGGAGAGGACTCTTTAAAGTAGAGACACTACATACTGATATACACCTGAACATCAGCTGGAGAGGACTCTTTAAAGTAGAGACACTACATACTGATATACACCTGAACATCAGCTGGAGAGGACTCTTTAAAGTAGAGACACTACATACTGATATACACCTGAACATCAGCAGGAGAGGACTCTTTAAAGTAGAGACACTACATACTGATATACACCTGAACATCAGCAGGAGAGGACTCTTTAAAGTAGAGACACTACATACTGATATACACCTAAACATCAGCAGGAGAGGACTCTTTAAAGTAGAGCCACTACATACTGATATACACCTGAACATCAGCAGGAGAGGACTCTTTAAAGTAGAGACACTACATGCTGACACACACCTGAACATCAGCAGGAGAGGACTCTTTAAAGTAGAGACACTACATACTGATATACACCTGAACATCAGCAGGAGAGGACTCTTTAAAGTAGAGACACTACATACTGATATAACATCAGCTGGAGATGACTCTTTAAAGTAGAGACACTACATACTGATATACACCTGAACATCAGCAGGAGAGGACTCTTTAAAGTAGAGACACTACATACTGATATAACATCAGCTGGAGATGACTCTTTAAAGTAGAGACACTACATACTGATATACACCTGAACATCAGCAGGAGAGGACTCTTTAAAGTAGAGACACTACATACTGATATAACATCAGCTGGAGATGACTCTTTAAAGTAGAGACACTACATACTGATATACACCTGAACATCAGCAGGAGAGGACTCTTTAAAGTAGAGACACTACATACTGATATACACATGAACATCAGCAGGAGAGAACTCTTTAAAGTAGAGACACTACATACTGATATAACATCAGCTGGAGATGACTCTTTAAAGTAGAGACACTACATACTGATATACACCTGAACATCAGCAGGAGAGGACTCTTTAAAGTAGAGACACTACATACTGATATACACCTGAACATCAGCTGGAGAGGACTCTTTAAAGTAGAGACACTACATACTGATATACACCTGAACATCAGCTGGAGAGGACTCTTTAAAGTAGAGACACTACATACTGATATACACCTGAACATCAGCAGGAGAGGACTCTTTAAAGTAGAGACACTACATACTGATATACACCTGAACACCAGCAGGAGAAGACTCTTTAAAGTAGAGACACTACATACTGATATACACCTGAACATCAGCAGGAGAGGACTCTTTAAAGTAGAGACACTACATACTGATATACACCTGAACATCAGCAGGAGAGGACTCTTTAAAGTAGAGACACTACATACTGATATACACCTGAACATCAGCAGGAGAGGACTCTTTAAAGTAGAGCCACTACATACTGATATACACCTGAACATCAGCAGGAGAGGACTCTTTAAAGTAGAGACTCTACATACTGATATACACCTGAACATCAGCAGGAGAGGACTCTTTAAAGTAGAGACACTACATACTGATACACACCTGAACATCAGCAGGAGAGGACTCTTTAAAGTAGAGACACTACATACTGATATACACCTGAACATCAGCAGGAGAGGACTCTTTAAAGTAGAGACACTACATGCTGATATACACTTGAACATCAGCAGGAGAGGACTCTTTAAAGTAGAGAGACTACATACTGATATACACCTGAACATCAGCAGGAGAGGACTCTTTAAAGTAGAGACACTACATACTGATACACACCTGAACATCAGCAGGAGAGGACTCTTTAAAGTAGAGACACTACATACTGATATACACTTGAACATCAGCAGGAGAGCACTCTTTAAAGTAGAGAGACTACATACTGATAAACACCTGAACATCAGCAGGAGAGGACTCTTTAAAGTAGAGACACTACATACTGATATACACCTGAACATCAGCAGGAGAGGACTCTTTAAAGTAGAGAGACTACATACTGATATACACCTGAACATCAGCAGGAGAGGACTCTTTAAAGTAGAGACTCTACATACTGATATACACCTGAACATCAGCAGGAGAGGACTCTTTAAAGTAGAGACACTACATACTGATACACACCTGAACACCAGCAGGAGAGGACTCTTTAAAGTAGAGACACTACATACTGATATACACCTGAACATCAGCAGGAGAGGACTCTTTAAAGTAGAGACACTACATGCTGATATACACTTGAACATCAGCAGGAGAGGACTCTTTAAAGTAGAGCCACTACATACTGATATACACCTGAACATCAGCAGGAGAGGACTCTTTAAAGTAGAGACTCTACATACTGATATACACCTGAACATCAGCAGGAGAGGACTCTTTAAAGTAGAGACACTACATACTGATACACACCTGAACATCAGCAGGAGAGGACTCTTTAAAGTAGAGACACTACATACTGATATACACCTGAACATCAGCAGGAGAGGACTCTTTAAAGTAGAGACACTACATGCTGATATACACTTGAACATCAGCAGGAGAGGACTCTTTAAAGTAGAGAGACTACATACTGATATACACCTGAACATCAGCAGGAGAGGACTCTTTAAAGTAGAGACACTACATACTGATACACACCTGAACATCAGCAGGAGAGGACTCTTTAAAGTAGAGACACTACATACTGATATACACTTGAACATCAGCAGGAGAGCACTCTTTAAAGTAGAGAGACTACATACTGATAAACACCTGAACATCAGCAGGAGAGGACTCTTTAAAGTAGAGACACTACATACTGATATACACCTGAACATCAGCAGGAGAGGACTCTTTAAAGTAGAGAGACTACATACTGATATACACCTGAACATCAGCAGGAGAGGACTCTTTAAAGTAGAGACTCTACATACTGATATACACCTGAACATCAGCAGGAGAGGACTCTTTAAAGTAGAGACACTACATACTGATACACACCTGAACATCAGCAGGAGAGGACTCTTTAAAGTAGAGACACTACATACTGATATACACCTGAACATCAGCAGGAGAGGACTCTTTAAAGTAGAGACACTACATGCTGATATACACTTGAACATCAGCAGGAGAGGACTCTTTAAAGTAGAGACACTACATACTGATATACACCTGAAAATGAGCAGGAGAGGACTCTTTAAAGTAGAGAGACTACATACTGATATACACCTGAACATCAGCAGGAGAGGACTCTTTAAAGTAGAGAGACTACATACTGATATACACCTGAACACCAGCAGGAGAGGACTCTTTAAAGTAGAGACACTACATACTGATATACACCTGAACATCAGCAGAAGAGGACTCTTTAAAGTGGAGACTCTACATACTGATATACACCTGAACATCAGCAGGAGAGGACTCTTTAAAGTAGAGACACTACATACTGATATACACCTGACCATCAGCAGGAGAGGACTCTTTAAAGTAGAGACACTACATACTGATATACACCTGAACATCAGCAGGAGAGGACTCTTTAAAGTAGAGACACTACATACTGATATACACCTGAACATCAGCAGGAGAGGACTCTTTAAAGTACAGACACTGCATACTGATATACACCTGAACATCAGCAGGAGAGGACTCTTTAAAGTAGAGACACTACATACTGATATACACCTGAACATCAGCAGGAGAGGACTCTTTAAAGTAGAGACACTACATACTGATATACACCTGAACATCAGCAGGAGAGGACTCTTTAAAGTAGAGACACTACATACTGATATACACCTGAACATCAGCAGAAGAGGACTCTTTAAAGTAGAGACACTACATACTGATATACACCTGAACATCAGCAGGAGAGGACTCTTTAAAGTAGAGACACTACATGCTGATATACACCTGAACATCAGCAGAAGAGGACTCTTTAAAGTAGAGACACTACATACTGATATACACCTGAACATCAGCAGAAGAGGACTCTTTAAAGTAGAGACACTACATACTGATATACACCTGAACATCAGCAGGAGAGGACTCTTTAAAGTAGAGACACTACATACTGATATACACCTGAACATCAGCATATAATAGTTTAAATTGTGACGGTGTGATGAAGCTAACGTTTTGTCCTCAGAGCGAAGTGGACAGAGACGGAGATCGAGTTGCTTCGAGTCGCCGTGCGTCGTTTCGGAGACGATCTGAATAACATCAGCTCGGTGATCAAAGAGAGAACTGTGTACGTATTCCTGATACCAGAGCTGGGAAGTAGTATTCTGGTATCAGTACTTTACTCCACTACTTATTTTTCTGATTACTTTTTACTTTGACTTCTTACATGTTGAACCCAAATACCTGTAAAGTAAATCTTTGGCCTAACATGTAATACATTAATTAACTTCAAAACGTTTTTTTAGGACTACTTTAGCCATGCTAGCAATTTCCCTTTGTTTGCAGTGACTATGCTAAGCTAAGCTAACGTGTTTCCTCAGGGCTCAGATTAAGAGCACGGTGAAGAGGAAGCTGTACGAAGACAGCCGCGTTCCCATCGAGTCGCCCAAAAAAAACACAAAGAAGAACACCGCTGCCGTCGCCATGACGACGACATCCGGCGCCCCCAACCCCCCGGCGATGATCGCCGTGCCGACGTCACAGGTTATCGTCATGGCAACGGGCATGCAGAACAGCCCCTCCCTGGCCCTGCCCCTCAAGAAGCAGAAGACCTCAGGTGAGAGGCTTTTATTGTGAAGGAACAGGGCTTTTATTGTGAAGGCACAGGGCTTTTATTGTTAAGGAATAGGGCTTTTATTGTGAAGGCACAGGGGTTTTATTGTGAAGGCACAGGGCTTTTATTGTGAAGGCAGGGACAGCAAGTGAGCTATCACAGGGCTTTTATTGTGAAGGAACATGGCTTTTATTGTGAAGGCCCAGGGCTCTTATTGTGAAGGAACATGGCTTTTATTGTGAAGGCAGGGACAGGAGTTAGCTGTAAAAGGGCTTTTATTGTTAAGGAACAGGGCTTTTATTGTGAAGGAACAGGGCTTTTATTGTGAAGGCAGCGACAGCAAGTGAGCTATCACAGGGCTTTTATTTTGAACGCCCAGGACTTTTATTGTGAAGGCCCAGGGCTTTTATTGTGAAGGAACAGGGCTTTTATTGTGAAGTCAGAGACAGGAAGTGACATGCTGCTCCCCCCCCCCCCCCCCCCACAGATGTGACCCTCAGCGCTCTGAACGACTCGGATGTAAACAGCGACCTCGTGGACATCGAAGGACTCGGAGACTCCAACAACAAGAAACTCAACTTCGACCAAGGTCAGGAAATATCCCTTTATTATTATAGTTATCAGCAACCAAGGTAACCAAGGTAACCAAGGTAACCAAGGTAACCAAGGTAACCAAGGTAACCAAGGTAACCCCCCCCCCCTTATCACCTGAATGTCCTCCTAGAGCACCATTGAGTTCTTTGTAACCAAATGTCTCTCAGAGGGGCGTGGGGAGGGGCTCCTTATTTTCATCTGAAGTAACAGACAGAGAATAAGCACTTTGGAAACAGGGCTGAAACAGAGGGGATTATGGGTAATGATCTGTTTGGTGTTTCAGTCAATCAGAGACAGGCTCTGGATATATCTGAGACCTGGGATATATTGATGAGGAAGAGGATGACAGGGGACCTTTTAAATATGTATTTCCACCACTGCAGGGTCTGTTCACACCTGAGAGTCTGATATCTAGGGTTTTATGGTCTGTATTTGATACGGTGAGTTTTGGTTTTGCAGATTTATTTTTATCATATTTTAATGTTGTTGTTGTTTCCTCAGAAAACCTGAACCTGGACTCCTCCCTCATCATGAACTCCAGCGACCTCCCACTGCTGTCGCGCTGACCTCTGACCTCTCAGCGTCCTCTCTTACTTCAATTTATTTTACAAAGGTTCCTGTTTCCTGATCTGTCCGAGTCTCTCATTTAAAGTCAAGAACAGTGAAAGGATCCGCAGCACCAACATAATAAACAGTTTATTATCATTTATATTTTTTAAAGACAGCAGGTCATTTTCCTCGTCCTTTTTTAGACATGTTGAGTTTCTTTGTGTGACAGAATTATGTTTCCATCAGTGTGTGACGTCCTGAGCGTTTATCATGTGGTGACGCTCAGATAATGTGAAGACGCTGAAATATGAATAAATAACGCAAGGATAAGTCGATCATTTGTGCTCATTGTAATCCTTTAAATAACAACCAGACAGTGTTACCTGCTTCGTGTTCGAGCCGCAGCGATAATCTTCTGATCTCTAAAATAAAGTGAAGATATATCTAAATTAGGAGTCTGGGTATTTAGGGAATGATTGGATTAAACAATAACAATGTATTTTCTTGTTTGTGTTTTTCTTTATAATTCAATGAGTTCACTTCCAGAATATTCATCATCAACTATTTTAATAACGCATTCATCAATGTGAGGTCATTTCCAAGACTTAATAAAGTAAGTTTATCCAAAGGGTCACAGTAAAGTATGTGGAGAAAAACATAGTATAGTTTATAAAAAAAGTGGTAAGAATATGTTGGAAAAAGTCATATATGGGGCGAAGCCTGCGAGCTGGTTCAGGCAGTCAGCTCGAGCACCATGATACATTAACACGTGACGCGTCTCTCTTACATCCAACCAAACACATTCTCCTAAACATGCCGCTCTATTTAAGCTGCCAGGTCTTCTGCCTCTGCCTCGCTATGCTGCTGCTCGCCTGTCCCAGCTTCCATCCCAGCTTCCACCCCAGCTTCCACCCCAGCTTCCACCCCAGCTTCCAGCCCAGCCTCCACCCCAGCTTCCATTCCAGCTTCCACCCCAGCTTCCACCCCAGCTTCCACCCCAGTTTCCATCCCAGCTCCACCCCAGCTTCCACTCCAGCTACCATCCCAGCCTCCACCCCAGCTTCCATCCCAGCTTCCACCCCAGCATCCACCCCAGTTTCCATCCCAGCTCCATCCCAGCTTCCACCCCAGCTTCCATCCCAGCTTCCACTCCAGCTTCCACCCCAGCTTCCACTCCAGCTTCCATCCCAGCATCCACCCCAGCATCCACCCCAGCTTCCATCCCAGCTTCCACCCCAGCTTCCACTCCAGCTTCCACCCCAGTTTCCATCCCAGCTTCCATCCCAGCTTCCATCCCAGCTTCCACCCCAGCTTCCACCCCAGCTCCACCCCAGCTTCCACCCCAGCTTCCATCCCAGCTTCCACTCCAGCTTCCATCCCAGCTCCACTCCAGCTTCCACCCCAGCTTCACCCCAGCTTCCATCCCAGCTTCCATCCCAGCTTCCACCCCAGCTTCCACCCCAGCTCCACCCCAGCTTCCACCCCAGCTTCACCACAGCTTCCACCCCAGCTTCACCACAGCTTCCACCCCAGCCTCCATCCCAGCTCCACCCCAGCTTCCATCCCAGCTTCCACCCCAGTTTCCACCCCAGCTTCCACCCCAGCTTCCACTCCAGCTTCCATCCCAGCTTCCACCCCAGCTTCACCCCAGCTTCCATCCCAGCTTCCATCCCAGCTTCCACCCCAGCTTCCACCCCAGCTTCACCCCAGCTTCCACCCCAGCTTCACCACAGCTTCCACCCCAGCCTCCATCCCAGCTCCACCCCAGCTTCCACCCCAGCTCCACCCCAGCTTCCACCCCAGCTTCCACCCCAACTTCACCACAGCTTCCACCCCAGCCTCCATCCCAGCTCCACCCCAGCTTCCATCCCAGCTCCACCCCAGCCTCCATCCCAGCTCCACCCCAGCTTCCACCCCAGCTTCCATCCCAGCTCCACCCCAGCTTCCACCCCAGCTTCCATCCCAGCTTCCACCCCAGCTTCCATCCCATCTTCCACCCCAGCTTCCACCCCAGCTTCACCCCAGCTTCCATCCCAGCTTCCACCCCAGCCTCCATCCCAGCTCCACCCCAGCTTCCACCCCAGCTTCCATCCCAGCTCCACCCCAGCTTCCACCCCAGCTTCCATCCCAGCTTCCACCCCAGCTTCCATCCCATCTTCACCCCAGCTTCCACCCCAGCTTCCACTCCAGCTTCCACCCCAGCTTCACCCCAGCTTCCATCCCAGCTTCCACCCCAGCTTCCACTCCAGCTTCCACCCCAGCTCCACCCCAGCTTCCACCCCAGCTTCCACCCCAGCTTCCATCCCAGCTTCCACCCCAGCTTCCACCCAGCTTCCACCCCAGCTCCACCCCAGCTTCCACCCCAGCTTCCACCCCAGCTTCCACCCCAGCTTCCACCCCAGCTTCCACCCAGCTTCCACCCCAGCTTCCACCCCAGCTTCCACCCCAGCCTCCATCCCAGCTCCACCCCAGCTTCCATCCCAGCTCCACCCCAGCTCCACCCCAGCTTCCACCCCAGCTTCCACCCCAGCTTCCACCCAGCTTCCACCCCAGCTTCCACCCCAGCTTCCACCCAGCTTCCACCCCAGCTTCCACCCCAGCTTCCACCCCAGCCTCCATCCCAGCTTCCACCCCAGCTTCCATCCCATCTTCACCCCAGCTTCCACCCCAGCTTCCACTCCAGCTTCCACCCCAGCTTCACCCCAGCTTCCATCCCAGCTTCCACCCCAGCTTCCACTCCAGCTTCCACCCCAGCTCCACCCCAGCTTCCACCCCAGCTTCCACCCCAGCTTCCATCCCAGCTTCCACCCCAGCTTCCACCCAGCTTCCACCCCAGCTCCACCCCAGCTTCCACCCCAGCTTCCACCCCAGCTTCCATCCCAGCTTCCACCCCAGCTTCCACCCAGCTTCCACCCCAGCTTCCACCCCAGCTTCCACCCCAGCCTCCATCCCAGCTCCACCCCAGCTTCCATCCCAGCTCCACCCCAGCCTCCATCCCAGCTCCACCCCAGCTTCCACCCCAGCTTCCATCCCAGCTTCCACCCCAGCTTCCATCCCAGCTTCCACCCCATCTTCCACCCCAGCTTCCACCCCAGCCTCCACCCCAGCTTCCACCCCAGCCTCCACCCCAGCTTCCACCCCAGCTTCCACTCCAGCTTCCATCCCAGCTTCCACCCCAGTTTCCATCCCAGCTCCACCCCAGCTTCCACCCCTGCTTCCACTCCAGCTTCCACCCCAGCTCCACCCCAGCTTCCACCCCAGCTTCCATCCCAGCTTCACCACAGCTCCCACCCCAGCTTCCATCCCAGCTTCCACCCCAGCTTCACCCCAGCTTCCACCCCAGCTTCCATCCCAGCTTCCACCTCAGCTTCCATCCCAGCTTCCACCCCATCTTCCACCCCAGCTTCCACCCCAGCTTCCATCCCAGCTTCCACTCCAGCTTCGATCCCAGCTTCCATCCCAGCTTCCATCCCAGCTTCCACCCCATCTTCCACCCCAGCTTCCACCCCAGCTTCCACCTCAGCTTCCATCCCAGCTTCCACCCCAGCTTCCATCCCAGCTCCACCCCAGCTTCCACACCCCAAGTCCTATTATAGTATTTTGAAAAAGTCACAGTATAAAAAACGTTTTGAAAGTCTGTTCATTAGAATCAGTTTCTGTTCAAAGACAAAAAACACACATTTTCTACGATACAGATTTTCTTTTATTGAGAGTTTTCATATACAATATAATATATATTTATAGTATGTAGATGAATTGTTTTCTGTTAAAAACTAAAAAGTAATTTTGCGTCATCTTTACAGCCGTGGGACCCTCCTAATGAACACTCGAATATAGACTTTTATTTTACAGTTGCATAAAAATACATCCTCTCATTTGTCGAGAATTTGTCCAAAAAGAAATAATATTTACAATTTGAAAAAATACTGTGAATGTTAGACGTGCTTTTATTTCCCTTCTTCTACTTCAGCAGCCCTTTGGTGTTTCTTTAAAGCCGTACCTCACTCCGAAGTTTCCGTTATTTCTCAGCTTTTTAACCTGAACGAATATCTGCTGGTGTCGTGGAAATCAAATCAGAAAATAATTATTTCATATGAACAGTTTTAGGGTCACATGACACACAACGCTTCACAAACGAATACATTTAAAGTGCTTAAAGTTTTCAATTAAAAAATATAATTTTGACTTTTCTTCAAAACAAATTCAAAATGTTGACTTTTTTCAAAGTTTTAACTTTTTTCTAAATTCAGACTTTGTTGAAAATGTAGTCTTTTTCCAAAATGGTATCTTTTTCTTCAATCTTTAGACTTTTTAAAAAACTGTACAGGTGAAGGTCCTACATTCAAAATCTCAATTATATTTAGCAAAATTAGCAAAATGTTGTCAGTTTCACGCAGTTTCTTTAAAGAGATAAAATTCTAGTAATTTATTAATAAAAACAAATGTTTTACATTTTGAAAAAAAGGTCATAATTCAGTTTAATTATTAGAAGTTTAGATAACAGCCAGAGTGATTAGATATATAGATATATATACTTTATTTATCCAAACATTGGGAAATTATTGAAGTGTAATTTGCAAACAAGGTTGTTTATTTTGTGGATTTTTTTTTACATTTTGGGAAGTCCACATCACACCCCAAAAATAAAAGCTATTTTTTTAAGCAAAATCTCTTCAAATAAAAATTGCAGTCTTTATTTAACTGAGAAATATCACCGTATTGTTCTCCGGAGTGAGACATGACTTTAATACTGACAGACGTTGACGGGTCGATGTGAGGAAACATAAAGAGGATAAAACAACAGAAAGCTTTAACATGATGAAGAACAAGAAGCTAACACAAATAAAGCAGCTGTGGACATTTATACACAAATGACTTTTTTTAGGGGTGTTTCAATTTCAGAAATCATCAAGTTATCGTTAAAATACAGAAATCTGTGTGATGGAGGTTTTCAGTGTCGGAGGATGAGACACGATTAATAGGGACTTTTGGAAGAAAACAAAATAAGTAATTATAGTGAGAAATGTGGTCAAAAATAATATCTCAGAAAAGGTGCTTATTGTCTGAAATGTCTAGAAATGACTATTAATGTATTGACATAACTTAGTTTCTTAAAATAATGACAAACCTTTTTCTTTAAAAATATATTTTCTCAATATCTTTTTATACTAGGTCGTAATAGAGAGTTTAAAAGAGAAATAATGATCTGTTAATATTACTTGAAATAGCCAGAATTTCATGATTTGATTTTTTTTTACCTGTCGCTAATTGTTTTCGATCAATCCTTAAACACATTTTTTTGTTGTAAATGACAGAAAATGTGAAAAAACTTGACAATTTTTCCA
This sequence comes from Gymnodraco acuticeps, assembly GCF_902827175.1. Classification (NCBI taxonomy): domain Eukaryota; kingdom Metazoa; phylum Chordata; class Actinopteri; order Perciformes; family Bathydraconidae; genus Gymnodraco; species Gymnodraco acuticeps. Next base: position 22,340 of record NW_022991933.1, read on the forward strand.
AAAATAACTTAGCTGAAAACAATGAATTTATTTTTGCTTCGATTAATAACTTTAAACAAATAAGTAATCACTGCAAAAAGGATGCAGATGAATCTTCTGTCAATTGTGTAAATGACTGCAGACCTATTGTTATAAATAAAGTCAGTAAGTAAAACTAAAATATAAAATCACACGTTGTTCAGCCTCAGAAATATTAGATTTCCCCTGAATATTATTAAAAATACAACAGAAATTTGAACCAAAAAAAGGTTAAATAGAATGAGTTTGAAAACCTCCATAACACTGGAAATGTACTTTAAATAAAACACAATTAAAAAGGACAGAAAAGCAAAAACACAGAAAAACATTTATGAATCTTTTTCTACAGATATTTTAAGATTCAGTCGAATAACTTTTGGCTTAAAAACATTCTTTGAATTCAGCCTCACATTTTTCCATCCAGCTACACAGATCCTCTCTTCAAGACGACAGCTTGTGATCGCGTGCAAATAAAAAGTAATAAACAGAAAATCTTCTTAAAGCTACAGTCTGGGAAACCATTTGGCAGCGTGACGTTACCTCGAATCTGTCCTGCTTCAAGTCTCGGTAGTTATGATTTCTAAAGATGGTCGATATTATCAGGAAGAGGATAAGGGCCTCGTGGGTTTTATTAGATCTGACGAAAAGTGATTTTTTTTTTTTTAATTAATATTTTTTCGAAATCTACACTTTTGTTCAAGTGTTAGACTTTTTCCAAAATTCAGTCTTTTTTTTTTTTGAATTCAGACTTTTTTCAAACTTTAGACTTTTTTCAAACTTTAGACTTTTTTTAGAATTCTGAATTTTTCTAAATTTACACTTTGTTCAAATTTTTTGACTTTTTCAAATTCAAACTTTTTTCAATCTTAAGACTTTTTAAAAAAAAAATTGTACAGGTGAAGGTTTTTAGAAAAGATATATCAAAATTCAAAAGCAGTATCAAAGAATTTGAAGCTTGAACTGTAACTTGGAATATTTCCATCTCAAGAACTCTTCACGTAGTTTTTGGACATTATAAAGTTAAACTGAAATATTTTAGACGTCATTTGCCTCTGGCGCAGAACAGACTCGGTAACGAGTGGGGAAATAAAGCAGAGAAGCAGCATCAACAGCAAGATTACAGAACAACAGATTAAAGTGGTGTAACTGTGCAAAGTCGAGAAAATACGATCAGAAAGAAAGGAAGAAGATTTGGAAGGTGATTCTGTTGGAGCAGCTGAATGGATGAAGACACTTCTAATGAACAGCTTATAGAGACTTTATGTACAGACGTATCTCAGACGGGATTATTAACCACTTCCTCTCCGTTAAATCTGACGTTTGAGTCGACTGGAGAGGGGAAGCTCCTCTGAAACATGACCTCATGTTTAGGCACAACGATGAGCGAACGTACAAAACTGTACAAAACTTTGTAAGTGCAAAAGTTGGAAGCAGAAACTACGTTTTGTATTTTCTGAAACTCTGACCTCTGACCCGGCTACATGCATCTGATACTACTTTATTGAAATATTGACCAACAGATTCTTCTTTAATGCAGATTTAGCAGAAAATGAAGAATCTCGAGCTGATTGGTCCTAGAACGAGCTGATAAAGTGGTGCAGGGATGAGTCCGAAACACTTCCTCTTCAATGGTTTTCTGGATGTGGTTTTGTTTGTTATCCGGAAATAAAGTCTGTGATTAACACAAGCTAAAGGTTCATTTCCCACAGAGATTACTTTCCGCAATAATCCAAAATCACAGAGGAATCCCATTGGACCAGGGAGATGATGCCTTCAGGGACCAACACAGAAACATCCCTGCACTTCTCTATTGATATGTACTTCATCAGAAGGATGACTAACTTGAGTTGTAAAACAGTAAATAAAGATATAATGGTGTTTTCTTCTAACCATTTATGTCTTTAAACAATCAGAATACCTTAATTGGTGATGAACAGACGCTCAGAATGAAAGGGTAAAGATGGAGCGTCCTGCAGATTCAATAAGTTCAATCGAACCATGCAGGCTGAAGGGAAGTGAGCATCAGCTGCTCTATCAATATTCACATATAGATACACTATTAACAAACAGACGTCTACTGACCGGGAGCATCAACCTGCTCCTCAAACTCTGGACAAAAACGTCTTTCAAGTTTCTACAAACACAAGACTTCAGTCTGAGCGACAACAGACAAGATCTTCTTTAAAACACGACGTCGTTAATGACTGAAACTGTTCACGTTTAATCTGGTTTGGACTTCCAGAAAATACCAACAACCGGTGTTGGCCTTTAGCGAAACCTTTTCATATGGTGTTTGGGTTGGATCTAGGGATGTCACGAGAACTTATACTCGATACCAAGTCGAAACCAAAATCCTGAACACTTGACGGTACTGGTTTTTCTAAAGTAGTGTAAGTATTGTAGCTTCCTGTAGTATCGTGAGGACTCAAGACTAACAGCATCCTGGGGATAATGAGTTTACTGCGTCCCAAACTCATCTATTGACGGAAACAATACTACATTTTCAACTACGAATCCATGTTCAAATCGGCAAGAAGGTAGCTAATGTTAGCAGTTAGTATCATGGTGCATTCAAGATCTATTCAGTAAGAAAGATTATTGGGAGAAGGTCAATTATAACCTTTTTTCAGAATTCAGGTCGAATCCAATATCCTAAAAAGTTGATGATACTGGTTTTTCGACAGTATCGCAAGTACCGTAGTTCCTGGTGGTGCCATGACATTTTCAGACTAACGGCATCCGGGGGACGATAGAAAAGTAGTTTGGGACGCAGTAAACTCACTATTTACGGAGATAATGCTACATTTTGAACAACGAATCCATGTTCAAATCGGCAAGAAGGTAGTTAAGGTTAGCAGTTAGCCGTTAGCAGTCGAAGGAGTGAATTGCACGATGATGCGTTCATGCTCTGGTAAGTAAAAATTAATGTGGGGAGAACGTAGATTATAACGTTATCATGATGTCTCCGCTGTAGTCCTGTAAATGTAGTTTTTGGTGAGAAACTTGAGTAAATTCAGATGTTTTCACAGAAGAATAAAATTGAAATTTTAGCGAATTATGACCCTAACCGAAACCAGTAGGCTAACGTTTACGGTAGTCTTTGTTAATGAATTGTTAACGTGAAACCGTTACTGGTATCGACTGTACATTTCTTTCTCGTGACATCCCTAGTTGGGAATAAGATGCCTTTTACTTTGCTTTATTGGATATTCGGCTTTTTGGAGGTTTAGTTATTTGTTTTGTTGATGAAAGACGCTAAATTCTTCATCTTCAGCTATAAACTCCTTGAAACCTTATGGTAGTTTTACGATGCACAAAAAGTGCGTAACCCTGGTTCGCTGAGTGGTTTAAGTGCTGATAAAGTCCAGATCCATCAGACTTTCAACTTCAAGACCAAATAAACCAGAGGACTTCTACTTCTTCCTGATAACGGACTTGATTTCCAACGACTCCAGGACCAAAAGCTGAGAACCGGCTGAACCAAATGTTCCTGAAGAGCCTCGAAAACATTCCTCGTCACCGGTTTGATTTTGTCTTGATTACAACTCAAGACCTTATTAAAAGTTCATCAAAACCTCTGAAGAATAAAGACGATCTGGAGCTTCATCCACTCGAGAATTGGACCTGAGCTGCAGGAATGAGTCAGCATTTCCTCACTTCCTGTCCCCTGGTCTGGAGCTCTATGGTTTTCTGGGCTAAAAATCATAATCCAAAATCACATGGAGATATCCCATTGGACCAGGGAGATTGCTACCTTCAGGGACCAACACAGAAATATGATTTTAACCTCTAAAACTCCTTCGAAATCTGCAGTTTTTGAGACGTTTGTGTGCTTGGTTGTTTCTTGAACGCTTCTTGAGTTAAACTTCTCAAATCAGAATCTCGTTAAGACACAACCCGTGTGTCCTCAAGACTCCCGAACAGTTTTCTTCCGTGATCTCCCGATGCTGTTGCTGATGATGAATCCTTTGTACAATATTTATCATTTGAGGTTCGACCTACGAGCCACGTACGACGAACCTCACAAGGAAGTCTGATGCTTCAGAGCTGCAGGAAAAACATCCAGAGATCCAAAACAGACACTTCCAATGAAGTCATAAACCAGGCTGATCAGTACTTCCTGTCGTCGCAGGAAGAGGCGTGATTACAGGAATAAGGTGCGATGGGGAGTCGATGTTCCTCCGGGGGTTTTGGAGCTGCTGGTCAGGACTTTGGGTGAGGATTATGAGGTGGTTTAGTGTCCTGGGTGGTGATGGGAGGTGAAGGGGGTGAAGGAGGGGGGAGGAGAGAGAGACAGAGGGCTGGACTGAGGACTGACTGCAGTGGGGGAGTCGACCACCGACTGAGAGACACTGTGGGAGGAAGAGAGGCGGGTAAAACATCATTATTTCACACGAATATACACAAAAATCACTTTATTAAATACTGGTTTAATTGGGTCTGTATCAGTAGGTCTCTTTGCTGTAACCATGTAAGTAAGTGGGCGTGGTCTCATGTATTTATATTTGGATAAACTAATGCTGACATTGTGTCTGAGGACACTCACCTGACGGTGTAGCTGCTGCGGTGGGGGGGGTCCGATACTCCGGCGACAAAAAGCTTCTTCGGGGGTCCGTCAGACTCGACTCCTCCTGAGAAACAACCAGGTTTACAAATATATAAAATATCTATAACTTCAAGAGGGGAGAAGCACGCTTAAGGTGGGTTCAGACAAAATCACGTGACTCTGTGTCCAACGTCCTTTAATCAAATCTCAGTTGCCCTACACAGCATTTTAGGGTCTTCTAAGTCTTTGTTTTGGTTTTAACTGGAACAAAGTATCTGTCTCTAAGAAACCAAACACAGAGCAACAAGAGAGAATATTGAGTAACTAAGCAACTAAAAAGTTCCACATCTCAACAGATAATGTGATGTAAAACACACACACACACACACACACACACACACACACACACACACACACACACACACACACACACACACACACACACACACACACACACACACACACACACACACACACACACACACACACACACACACACACACACAACACACACACACACACACACACACACACACACACACACACACACACACACACACACACACACACACACACACACACACACACACACACACACACACACACACACACACACACACACACACACACACACACACACACACACACACACACACCTTTCCTCTTGAGTGGAGTTAGTGCCGGGACTCTCACAGTTGCACTGACTGCTGGTCTGTTGGAGAATACACACAAATGTAAGCGTCCACTAAAAAAACAGAGTGAGTGTGTGTGTGTGTGTGTGTGTGTGTGCGTGTGTGTGTGTGTGTGCGTGCGTGTGTGTGTGTGTGTACCTGAACCTCCTGGTGGGAGAAGGGGAGGAGTTTGGCGTGACGCCGCTGTCCTGCGACTGGAACCACTGAAGAAGAAAAAGCCAAAATCAGTCTTATCTTCTAATATTATATTTATTAAAAAAGCATCAGATCTGGATTCAGTCTGTCTTTGATGTCCGGAGTAGATATTGTAGATATTGTAGATATTGTAGATATTGCAATACATTTTATTATATATATTTCAGTCGCAATACAAGTAATGGTTTGATATGAAACAGATTATCAAAGAAAACACTGGATTCCTTTGTTTACTTTTACTCCCGCTTCTATTGGCTAACGCTCTAACAAACTGTACGTGAAGTTTTACTGAGAGTGTGTGTAAATGAAAGTAAACGCTCACCACTGAGGCGTGGTCGTGCCACTGACTGACGGGAGCTGGGATCAGACTGGAAGCACTGGGAGAGAAGATGGTAATTAAATACCGTTTTTTAAGGTTCATTTAAAATGTAAATATCCGACTGCGTTACCTCCGTCTCTGCAGACTTCCTCTGAGCGCCGCCTCCATGTTCTCCTCCTGCAGAAACACAGCTGTTACTGTTAATCATCGCTGTTTCTACAACAAGGTGGAGGAGAGCTCTCTCCTGTCAGACTGAGATAGATAACTACAGCTCAGACTGAGAGGCTCTGATAACTACAGCTCAGACTGAGAGAGATAACGACAGCTCAGACTGAGAGGCTCTGATAACTACAGCTCAGACTGAGAGAGATAACTACAGCTCAGACGGAGAGGCTCTGATAACTACAGCTCAGACTGAGAGAGATAACTACAGCTCAGACTGAGAGGCTCTGATAGCTACAGCTCAGACTGAGAGGCTCAAATAACTACAGCTCAGACTGAGAGGCTCTGATAACTGCAGCTCAGACTGAGAGGCTCTGATAGCTACAGCTCAGACTGAGAGGCGATGATAACTACAGCTCAGACTGAGAGGCTCTGATAACTCCAGCTCAGACTGAGAGGCTCTGATAGCTACAGCTCAGACCGAGAGGCTCTGATAACTACAGCTCAGACTGAGAGGCTCTGATAACTACAGCTCAGACTGAGAGACGATGATAACTACAGCTCAGACTGAGAGAGATAACTACAGCTCAGACTGAGAGGCCCTGATAACTACAGCTTAGACTGAGAGGCGATGATAACTACAGCTCAGACTGAGAGAGATAACTACAGCTCAGACTGAGAGGCTCAGATAACTACAGCTCAGACTAAGAGGCGATGATAACTGCAGCTCAGACTGAGAGGCTCTGATAGCTACAGCTCAGACCGAGAGGCTCTGATAACTACAGCTCAGACCGAGAGGCTCTGATAGCTACAGCTCAGACTAAGAGGCTTTGATAACTACAGCTCAGACTGAGAGGCTGATAACTACAGCTCAGACTGAGAGAGATAACTAGAGCTCAGACTGAGAGGCTCTGATAACTGCAGCTCAGACTGAGAGGCTCTGATAACTACAGCTCACACTGAGAGGCTCTGATAGCTACAGTTCAGACTGAGAGGCTCTGATAACTACAGCTCAGACTGAGAGAGATAACTACAGCTCAGACTGAGAGGCTCTGATAACTACAGCTCAGACTGAGCGGCTCTGATAACTACAGCTCAGACTGAGAGGCTCTGATAACTACAGCTCAGACTGAGAGGCTCTGATAACTACAGCTCAGACTGAGAGAGATAACTACAGCTCAGACTGAGAGGCTCTGATAACTACAGCTCAGACTGAGAGGCTCTGATAACTACAGCTCAGACTGAGAGAGATAACTACAGCTCAGACTGAGAGGCTCTGATAACTACAGCTCAGACTGAGAGGCTCTGATAACTACAGCTCAGACTGAGAGGCGATGATAACTACAGCTCAGACTGAGAGGCGATGATAACTACAGCTCAGACTGAGAGAGATAACTACAGCTCAGACTGAGAGGCCCTGATAACTACAGCTTAGACTGAGAGGCGATGATAACTACAGCTCAGACTGAGAGAGATAACTACAGCTCAGACTGAGAGGCTCTGATAACTACAGCTCAGACTGAGAGGCTCAGATAACTACAGCTCAGACTAAGAGGCGATGATAACTGCAGCTCAGACTGAGAGGTTCTGATAGCTACAGCTCAGACCGAGAGGCTCTGATAACTACAGCTCAGACTGAGAGAGATGACTACAACTCAGACTGAGAGGCTCTGATAACTACAGCTCAGACTGAGAGAGATGACTACAGCTCAGACTGAGAGGCTCTGATAACTACAGCTCAGACTGAGAGAGATAACTACAGCTCAGACTGAGAGGCTCTGATAACTACAGCTCAGACTGAGAGGCTCTGATAACTACAGCTCAGACTGAGAGGCTCTGATAACTACAGCTCAGACTGAGAGGCTCTGATAACTACAGCTCAGTGAGGTAAAAGACTGAGTGTTTAGACAGTTAACTTTAGTCTAGGTTATCTCAGTGGGTCTCAAACGGTTTGGTCACAATTTATGTAAACAAGTATTTCCGAGGAACACCTTTATATGATCATTATAGGATACTAAAAAAATAAGGGAATAAATGAAAAACAGGTTTGAAATACTATATGACAGTAAAACAAGAATACAGTTTGAAAGGGGAGTGATTTGTAAAATATCCATAAAGAAAAAGTAAATCTGTTAACAGTTCTGTTTCATCTGGTGCTGAGAGATGTTTCCATAGATCTCTCATGTTGCTCTCAAAGTGCAGCAGATTGATGCTTTCAACTTAACTTTAACACTTAACTAACTAACACTTAAAACATGTTCACATGGATAGGATACTCAATACATTAGCACACTTTTTATGTCGTAAACTATGTCCATATGTTTCTGTTTTGGTGGTCGTGCAACAACCGTGCATGTATGCGCGAGTCATAGGCGCTTATAGAAAGACTGCACCCCTGCAATGTGTGTGAAAGACAAGAGACTTGACTGCATGTTTTGAAATTGAAGTTGCGTTGGTGTTTGTGTGTTGGTTGTTGACGGCAGTGTGTGCCCCCCCCCCGTGGTAAATGATTGGACTTGTTCTCGAGCCGACATTCAATTTGTTCTATAGCCGACCCCGGTCCTCCAGGCCAGGGATGAGGAACGTCAATTATCTTTAATAGATCACTGCACAGGTGAGTGGGAATTTCATTTGAATTGTGTTAATTAGAGATTAGTCCCAGCATCATATTTAAAAGAGTAGAAGAAGAAGAGTGGACTCCTCACCTGCCTCTTGAGGTCGAGTCTGTCTCCAGTCAGAGAGAACGGAGAGAGAGGGACGAGCTGCAGGACCAACAGACACTCAACTATCATATAATAATATAATATATAATATAAAATATAAAGGTTATTACAGTAGCTCTGACCTGTGAGCTGGGGTTTATTGAAACGCTGCTGCGTCGATACCGAGCCGACGACACCGGGCTGAACACCGTCATCCCGTCACTGAGAAAGCATGAATACAGATTTATAATAACATAGAGAGAGACACACAATCAAATATACAGAAAGATATCTACAACCATGCACCATCTTTTTATGCTGCTTCAAACACAAACATGTCCAAAATTGGGATCAATAAAGTACTTCTTATCTTATCTTATTACAGGATTATTTTTGAGACAATACATCGTTTTCTTTTGCAATAAAACCATTTTATATTGCAATTGTTCTCTTTAAAACAACTTACAATATCATTTATTTTACATTACTTTTTAAACATATATGTGTCGCGTGGCTCTCTGTAAGCAGTACCACCGACCTGACACTGGTGATCATGGGGGCGCTGTTCGACCTGCGCAGAGCCCCGCCAGCTGCGCCTGCGCACTGGTCCACTTCCATCCGCTCCATCCCTTTAATGTGAAAAAAAGATGTGGAATTAGTCATTTGTTTATTTAAGCTTAAAATATTTCATCCACACATGTCGCTTCCTCAAAATGCCTCCAGAATTAATGTTTTTTTGAATAACCTGGAACTCTACTCAGTTTTTTGTTCATAATGCCTTCAGTTGGAATTAATGTCATGAACTCTGATGTGATGTGGACACAAGAGGATTAGGGCAACATGTGATAACAAATATATAGGAGGTGACTAAAGGTGATTTTATTTGTTGGTTATTCAGAGATTGAAAGGTGGGGTAGGTAAGTTTGAGAAACCGGCTCGAGATACACTTGTTGTTATATTCCATGGAATGCTCTGAACATCCCGATAGCAATGAATATCTGAAGTGCTTTGAAGCCGTGGCGCTGTAGAAAGCTCGACCAATCATCTGAGCCGGCTAAAGTAACTGGATGGCCTACCTGCCTGTCAGCCTTCCATCGGCACAAACTCATCTCTGCCCTCATTGGTCATGTGCGCGTTCGTGTGTGTTGGAGGAGGGGCTCTGGAAGGAAGTGGCAGATTTTTTCCGGCTGTGTATTTTCAAATTCTAGCGCACTCGAGCTGGTTTCTCCAAAATTACCTCCCCCACCTTTAATTCAGTCGTCAAAAATGTTTGGGATGTTACCAAAAGTATACAAAACAATAATTGTGAATAATGACTTTAATCTCAGAATCTCAGTCAGGTTTCTGAGATTTTTTACACAAAAAAACAAGATCTGAAAAACTAAAATATATTTTTTAAATATTATTATTCATAGAGAAACAAAAAATACTCCAAGATTGTTTTTATCACTTTTATCACAATCTCAGAACCCTGACTGTTTCCCCAGAATTCAAAGATTAAAGTCAGATCTCAATTTATTTGTTAGACTTTTTGTCACATCCCAAAACAGTTTTCTCATATGTCCCTAACACTCTTCCGTAGATGTGCCTTTTTTGTAACAATTGTTCAATAAAGTTGAGGTTGAGTTATTTTTCCTGTCAGATTTCTGAGATTATCACAGAAAAAAATACAATATATCTTAAAAAAAATGTCTCTATAAAACTCTGAGAAAAATAAATACAATTCTAAGATTATAATTTATTTTTAAAAATCACTTTTCTAACTCCCCCAAAACTATGCGAAAACTCAACTTCAACCTCTGTTCACATCCCAACACATGTTTCCTCATATGGCCCTAACACTCTTCCGTAGGTTTTTCTGATGCATTTGAAAAAAACAGTTAATAAAGTTGAGGGAAAAAAAGAGAAACCTCGCTCCGCAGGCCCCGGCGGAGGCAGTTTCTTCTGCCGGCCTCCGAGCCCTCTGAGGCGGCGTCGAAGCTCAACTCAAGCCCGGTGGATGGAGCCCGACCCGCAGGCCTCTCAGTCCGCAGACCCAGAGTCCGGATCACCGAGCCTTTTCTCCCGCAGGAAAACACCCTTACTCCTCTCCCAGTTTCATGTAGAAAAAGTATTTAAAACGCATTAAGGAGTCCGAGCTGACACTTCCAGCCGCACAGCTGACGTGACTTAGCTGTGGAGCTAACTTGTAAAAAAAAAAAAACCCTCCAGAAAACCCCACAGCAGCTGCCCGAAAACACGCAGCCTGAGCCGGGCAGCAGTCCTCCGGGAGAGTGGGTCTCGCGATCCCCCCGAAAAACAACCGAGAAAAAAGCCCCCAAAAACCCGGATTATCAACACTTTAAAGGTTTTCCCAACATAGTCCTTCACAACATAGAGGTAGTTCTGCTACTGTGGAAACAGCGATGCCCGCCGGGCACACCTGGTACTGCAGCGCATAGAAGAGCGTTTACTCTATAGTGTGCTCAGCAGCTACAGTGCAGATATGTCAATGAAAAACTGAAGTCCTCCTCCAACAGAGCAAGATGAATATATATTTAGGACATAAAACAAATAAAATAGTGCAAGAGAATGTTTTGAGATGTGCAAATTAATACACATATAATATAAATATTGCAAGAAGAGTCTATATACAAGTACATGGAATATGATATATTAGGTAAATAATTAGCAAGATGACAAACAGATGTTCTTTAAAACGTTCAGGTGCTTATAGTCTCATGGGCTGTGGAATAAAACTGTCCCTGAGTTTGTGGAGTATTAACTAATAAGAAGCCTAATCTATTTACTGGTGAAGTTATCATACCTCTATGTAATTAAATCATTTCTAAACATGTTGTAGTGTTTATTATTCTACATAATCTATTATTATTCATTATATTATATTAGTAATCATGACAGATGGACCAGAAACCAATTATTAAACACTGAAAATGATTTACAAACCAATAATTAATACAAGTAGAGTTTATTTTATCATTTGGGTGTGTAGCATTAAAAACAAGTGTTATCATAAGAGACTTTGTAAATATATAAATAAACTATTGTTAAATAAATATATTTACTGTTTACCCCCTTATCCATAGACATGGCAGTGCTTTTAAATAAGGGTTTATATTGTGTGTATTTGAGTTTACAGTCGGTGGCTTTAACGGTGCGTCCACACGGCAGCGCTTGCCGGTGGGCGTGTCTGGCGTGCGACCAACAACCAATGACATTAATGTCCCGCCCCGGACACACAAGCACGCGGTTTAATTGGCTAGAGCTTGTACTGGCATATGATTTGATTGGCTGGCGCTTCCGTCGAAGCTTGAAAAGTTGAACTTTTCTCAACTTTCGAAGCGAGCAACTGAGGCAAAGCGACGCGACCACAATGCAGTTCGGTAAAGCGTGACGTCACCCCGTTCACGGCCCGTCCACACAGCGGCGTGCGTTGACGCTTGGAGGTGGGCGTATCTGACGCTTGGGGATTTTTTGCGAGCAACGCGACCAACAACCAATCACATGAATCTCCCGCCCCGACATACAAAGCAATAGCAATGTTAAAACGAAGTAAATATAAAATCTAAATCTAAACTGGATATAAACTCCCCAAACAGAAGAAAACCTACCAGTTTCACCCACTGACTCTGCCACCTCCCTCCATGCCTCGCTCCTCCGGTTTGTATCCCGGTAGATCAACAGAGACTGATCATACAGCACCGGGTGATTCACTACCGCTATAATGAATTTTCCCTCAATTTTTTTGAATATGAGGAAATGACCTGCGTAGTCTCTCCCAGCATACACGCGGTTTGATTGGCTAGCGCTTGTACTGGCAGATTTGCATAAACGGGATTTCATTGGCTGACGCTTCTGCCGAGGCGCCAAAAGTTGAACATTGCTCAACTTTTGAAGCCAGCAACGCTCCACGTCGCTTCCCACAATGCAGTTCGGCTAAAAGTGACGTCACCCCATTCAAAGTGAATGGGCAGCAGCGTTGGAAGCTTCAACGCACGCCGCTGGTTTTAAATGTGCGATAGAAAGAAAGTTGGATGTGATTGATTCATATTTTACAAAGCACTTTTCTGTATACATTTTATGGAAGCTGTGGGATAATAACCAGTTAAAGGTGAATTAAAATGAACTTAATCGGCTGGTGTTATAGAAGGAATTTGTCCTAAAAAAACAGTTTCAGTAAAATGTAAAAATACTTATATAAACAATTGTTCACTTCTCAAATCAAGAGTTTGCCAAAAATAATGATTAGGTTTTAGTTTGAAAGTTACATTTGTTTAAAGTTACATGAACACACACACACACACACACACACACACACACACACACACACACACACACACACACAGACACAGACACACACAGACACACAGACACACACACAGACAGACAGACAGACAGACAGACAGACAGACAGACAGACAGACAGACAGACAGACAGACAGACAGACAGACAGACAGACAGACAGACAGACAGACAGACAGACAGACAGACAGACAGACAGACAGACAGACACACACACACACACACACACACACACACACACACACACACACACACACACACACACACACACACTTCAGAAATGGTTTTGATTATACAGTGACTCAACTTAAAGTAGCACACACTGTTATATCTGTATATTAAAGGAGTTCTTTGTTGTTGTGACACTAAACCCTAAACTGCTGTTCTCAGGATCCCAAAACCCTCCATCTGCTTTGAATCGTCATCTCCAAAAAATTGTGAAACTGGACACCAAGTCTCCGTTAACCCTTCACTGCCTGTCCACTAAAACACACAGACACAAACCAACATGGAGAAAAATAATACAAAATAAACATTATTTTCAGAAATGATTTTGTTCATGAAGAAGTTTCTGTGATTTTCTAAAAGGACAACAACAAAAAATGCAAAAAAAACCGTTCTGTATGATCGAGATAATAACACAGAATATTCAATAATGGTCTGAATTGTATCCATTTAAATTACACAATGTCCCTGTCATTAAGTCTTTATTTAACAAAACTATGTATTGTCATTATTTCAAGATATTAAGACATCGTTTTAAGATTTTAACTAATTATTTTCTGATATAGAGGTATTTGGACAATATTTTGAGATATTAAGTTATTCTGATTACATACTAAGTCATTATTTTGAGAGTATCAGTTTTTTACTCTTTATTTTGAGATTTTACGTCATTATTTCAGGATATAAAGTTATTTTTTAGAGATATTACGGTATTATTTTGAGATATTGTGTCAATATCTTTTTTTTAAAACATACTTTTTTATTATTAATTAATTCAACATTGTTACACTTGATATTTTTTCCACTTTTTAATAATATTGGCAGGAGTGGTCTTCCATACCGGCTCCCCTTCCCGGTGCTGCCCAGTTTTCTTACCCGATTTGAAGCTCCGTCACTCGGGGAGAGAAGAGGTTAAAGAGGGGGTGGAGGAAGGGGGAGGAAGGGGGAGGAAGAGGAAGAAGGTCCGGCCTCCTTCACACGGAGTTTAACTTCTTTAAAACAACTTTAACTCACTTTTTATTTCATGTTAAAATTAAACCTCCGCGAATATTTCCAGGCAGCGGTGAGCGCCAGGCAGCGAGGCCGGCGAAGGGACGCTATTCCCGGGGAGAAAAACAGCGATATGTCGGGGGGGATCCAGGCCGAGTGGATGTGACTGAGAGGTGGGGAAAACCCTCCGAGACTCCCCGCTCCTGGTAAACAACATGCGGGGGGAATTTAACCACTTTAACCAGAGTTTAAAAAGCTCCTGTTTTTAAGTTTAAAGAAGTTTGAGACCAGATCTGAGATGTGTGTTGATGCAGCTGTTAACAACAGGAAAACAGACTTAACATATTAGAAACAAGTAGAGAAATAGTCACTTGAAAATCTAAGAAACTAGTGATTATTATGCATTTTCTTGGCTTTAAAAAAAATTACTTTATTAAAGTATCTCTGACAATAGAAAAATAAAGTAATATGTACACACTGGTTAGTTTATATAACACGAGTGTTACATTATTTTATGTGAAATAGCATTTGACTTTAAGTTCTGACAGAATGGGATAAAAAAAATGGGCTCTGTTGTGATTGGTTCACCGCTTAGTGATGTCCCGCCCCTAAGCCTATCATGCACAATGTGTTGGAGCGCTAGCCAATAGGAGCGTGAGAGTTACACAGTGATGTCACTATGTTCTTGTTTAAGATTTTTTGTTCTCGTTTCCAGAGAGGAGAATGGAGGGAGAGAAAGAGACGGCGGAGGAGAAGGAGGAAGAAGAGGAAGAGGAGGAAGAAGATCTTCATCATATCGCAGCAATATCCATAGACAACCAGGAACTTCCCATCATGCACTGGGAGGATTTGAGCCAGCGAATAGCAGAGCTGGAGCAGCAGGAGAGGAGCGAGAGGTCAAAGGTCAGTGACCACGATCGCGAGTACGCTTGTTTCGTAGCACATGTCTTCCGAGCGTCTTGCTTCAGAAGCGAGGCAAGAATCCTTCCTGGCATTCGGAAAACAAAGAGTGGAACAGGTTAGCAAGTGTGCAGGTGTGCGTCATATGAGAGGCCCCGCCTCTTACATTTTCCGCCACAGATTTGGGGAAATTGGTCCGTGCGCAAAGCATTGTGGGGATTTGAAGACCGCGGAGTCTACACAAGACTCCGCCAGGCTCGGTAAAATTCCAAGCATGCTGGAACAGTCCTTCGGCGCCACTCGATGACGTAGTATGCTTGAAATAGTGGCTCTGGAGCAGCTTTACTCGACATTGAGAAACACCCAGGGTTTCTGTTAGTGGTGTTAAATCTCTAAAGACTACATTTCCCACAATGCTCGGTGTCCTCAAAGACGACTTCCTGTCAGCGTTGCTTATTGAAAATGCAATGTCTGGAACGTCATGCATATTTAAGTTTTAGCATGAATTCCCCATCGCTCTGATTCACTATTAAGCGCAGCAGAGGATCATGGGTAATGTAGTTTTTATAGCTGTTTCGCCAGACAGAGAAAAACTGATTTGAGTTCATTATTGGAGGATATTTTTAATATTGAATATTTTAATGTGATTAAATTGTCTTTACGTCTATGATTATAAAATATTAAAAGTGGACAGGACTTTATAAATATTCACTTCTTCCTCCTTTTTCTACATTACATATCTTATTATGTTGTTAATCCAGGTGTTCTTGTTTTGTTTTATTATTAATATTCTGTATTTATTTAATTTTACACAGACTAAATAAAACATATAATCTAAATTGAGTGTTTTCACAATATGTTTCATATTTTTCTTCCTAATATTGTAATAAATCAATTAAATGATAATGTTGTTATTGTTGTTTACCTGCAGAGGCCGGAGGAGGGCGAGTGGAGAGACGTTTGGGAGGAAGACGAGGAAGACTTAAGGAAGTGCCGCGTCGCTGTCGTGTCGTCACGGTAACACAACAACAACAACAACAATATATTTTAATTAATTTATATTTTATTCTTTTAATCATATTTTTATTTTCATTTATTCTACAAGGATTTCCAGGAAGATAAAAGTAATATTAACGTTTAAATACTTGAAATAACTTGTTTTGTTATTATTAATAACCTTTGTTTTTATTCCTTAAAATGTATTATAATAATAATACATTTGTGAATTTATTTCAACATAACTACATTTTGTAGTTTCAAAAACTACAGAAAAAGAAGAATAAATAAAATCATTTAGAAATTTAGGAGAATATTAAAAAAATGGAAATTAATTTCTCTGCTAGTAATAATAATAATAATAATAATAATATTAGAGGATGACGATAATAGATAATAATATTAGTCCTTGTTTGTTTCCTGTTTACAGATTTCAGCACCACAAAAACCTGCAGCTGTGCTTCGTCAACAACAGCGACAGCGAGGAGGACGAGGAGAAAGAGGTGATTATACAACACATATTTTAGAAAGATGCAGGAACATCAGGCTGGTCTGCAGCGACGCTTTTCCATTAGAGCTTTAAAGGCGTCTGTAAAACTACAGATAACAAATGAGACTTTAATCTGGCATTGTTTTAAACGTCCTAATAATACCTTAAAGCAGAGATCGTACCCATTACCGCTTTGGGGGTTTAATAACTGTCTGCCTCTATGTAAGTTCAGGCATTACGTTTTCGTGTTTCCTTACGTCTCATATCTGTGAATATCTCAGAACGGGCATTTCTTCAGATCTGCCACAAACGCTCTCTGTGACCGAAGCACGAACACACTGTTGGATATGAAGGATGATTCCTCTCATTGTGACTTTCATCTCGACGTCCTTGTATTCCGTGCTGCAGTAACTAAACTAAAGTTACCTTCACTTTCCGTCAGGTTTCAAAGGGAGCGGGGCAGAATGGATGCCGAGGCGCCGGATTGAAACAGGAAGTGGTGTCGGCTCTGAGGAGGCTGAGGGACGAGCTGCTGGCCAATCAGAGAGAGGGAGTGGTGAGTCACACACATCCTTTACTCCAGTAAGAGTAAAGAGGCTTTGAAATGTACTTCAGTAAAAAGTACCCATAACTAGCAGCTGCTTTAAAGAGTACCTGACCTCCCTTTATATTAATAGAACAATAATGTCATTGTTAGCTAATGAATGTTTCCATGCTGAACAACGGCAACATGACAACGTTTCCATTGGTCCCTCTTCTTTAGAGAAGACCAGGAAATGATGGATACACGGATCGTGTTCAAATCAATAGGCACGCAATGACTCTAAAGAATAATGATCACGCATTCAAACACACATTCAGACTAAAGGAACCAGCTGTTTGGAAAATGGTAGAAGAGCAAGTAGAAAGTACAAGTATTTGAGTTCAACATGTGAGAAGTAGAAAGTACAGGTATTTGAGTTCAACATGTAAGAAGTAGAAAGTACAGGTATTTGAGTTCAACATGTAAGAAGTAGAAAGTACAGGTATTTGTGTTCAACATGTAAGAAGTAGAAAGTACAGGTATTTGTGTTCAACATGTAAGAAGTAGAAAGTACAGGTATTTGTGTTCAACATGTAAGAAGTAGAAAGTACAGGTATTTGAGTTTTCAACATGTAAGAAGTAGAAAGTACAGGTATTTGAGTTCAACATGTAAGAAGTAGAAAGTACAGGTATTTGAGTTCAACATGTAAGAAGTAGAAAGTACAGGTATTTGTGTTCAACATGTAAGAAGTAGAAAGTACAGGTATTTGAGTTCAACATGTAAGAAGTAGAAAGTACAGGTATTTGAGTTCAACATGTAAGAAGTAGAAAGTACAGGTATTTGTGTTCAACATGTAAGAAGTAGAAAGTACAGGTATTTGAGTTCAACATGTAAGAAGTAGAAAGTACAGGTATTTGAGTTCAACATGAGAGAAGTAGAAAGTACAGGTATTTGGGTTCAACATGTAAGAAGTAGAAAGTACAGGTATTTGAGTTCAACATGTAAGAAGTAGAAAGTACAGGTATTTGAGTTCAACATGTAAGAAGTAGAAAGTACAGGTATTTGAGTTCAACATGAGAGAAGTAGAAAGTACAGGTATTTGGGTTCAACGTGTAAGAAGTAGAAAGTACAGGTATTTGGGTTCAACATGTGAGAAGTAGAAAGTACAGGTATTTGTGTTCAACATGTGAGAAGTAGAAAGTACAGGTATTTGGGTTCAACGTGTAAGAAGTAGAAAGTACAGGTATTTGGGTTCAACATGTGAGAAGTAGAAAGTACAGGTATTTGAGTTCAACATGTAAGAAGTAGAAAGTACAGGTATTTGAGTTCAACATGAGAGAAGTAGAAAGTACAGGTATTTGGGTTCAACAGTGTAGAAGTAGAAAGTACAGGTATTTTGAGTTCAACATGATAGAAGTAGAAAGTACAGGTATTTGTGTTCAACATGTGAGAAGTAGAAAGTTACAGGTATTGGGTTCAACATGTGAAGAAGTAGAAAGTACAGGTATTTGTGTTCAACATGTGAGAAGTAGAAAGTACAGGTATTTGAGTTCAACATGTAAGAAGTAGAAAGTACAGGTATTTTGAGTTCAACATGTGTAAGAAGTAGAAAGTACAGGTATTTGGTTCAACATGTAAGAAGTAGAAAGTACAGGTATTTGTGTTCAACATGTGAGAAGTAGGAAAGTTACAGGTATTTGAGTTCAACATGTAGAAGTAGAAAGTACAGGTATTTGAGTTCAACATGTAAGAAGTAGAAAGTACAGGTATTTGTGTTCAACATGTAAGAAGTAGAAAGTACAGGTATTTGTGTTCAACATGTAAGAAGTAGAAAGTACAGGTATTTGTGTTCAACATGTAAGAAGTAGAAAGTACAGGTATTTGGTTCAACATGTAAGAAGTAGAAAGTACAGGTATTTGTGTTCAACATGTAAGAAGTAGAAAGTACAGGTATTTGTGTTCAACATGTAAGAAGTAGAAAGTACAGGTATTTGAGTTCAACATGTAAGAAGTAGAAAGTACAGGTATTTGTGGTTCAACATGTAAGAAGTAGAAAGTACAGGTATTTGAGTTCAACATGTAAGAAGTAGAAAGTACAGGTATTTGAGTTCAACATGTAAGAAGTAGAAAGTACAGGTATTTGAGTTCAACATGTAAGAAGTAGAAAGTACAGGTATTTGGTTCAACATGTAAGAAGTAGAAAGTACAGGTATTTGTGTTCAACATGTAAGAAGTAGAAAGTACAGGTATTTGAGTTCAACATGTAAGAAGTAGAAGTACAGGTATTTGTGTTCAACATGTAAGAAGTAGAAAGTACAGGGTATTTGAGTTCAACATGTAAGAAGTAGAAAGTACAGGTATTTGGGTTCAACATGTAGTCCATTGTAAGAAGTAGAAAGTACAGGTATTTGAGTTCAACATGTAAGAAGTAGAAAGTACAGGTATTTGTGTTCAGAATGTAACAAGTAGAAAGTACAGGTAAAAAAGTCGTCAGAAAAATTTGTAGTGGAGGAAAGTACTGATACCAGAAACATGTACTTAAGTACAGTAACAAAGTATTTGTTCTCCACTACTTCCCACCTCTGGATATAACAGCTATGAAAATAACAATTTCCGAAGTGAATCTGACGTCAGAGCTGTCAATGAGAGACAGACCGTGTGAGATTTGTCAGACTGTAAACAGATTTGTAACTGTTGAAACATATTGCGTACTTGCCTCTCAAACAGAGTTCATCAGTGTTATATAAAGGGAGAACATCAGAATATGTATCAAAATATTCATATTGCTAATAAAAGTTTACGACAAATACAGGCATAATATCCTTTTTATCCACGTATAGCTAGTTGATAAAAGCGGATTTCATATGATTTTCTAGGGCTGCTCGAATTATGGCAAAAATCATAATCACGATTATTTTGGTCAATAATTGATATCACGATTATTAATACGATTATTCATTGACTTTGAAAACATCCATTTATTGAACTTAAAACAAATCATTAATTGAACAGTATGTTTTTAACTGTTGAACGTATAATTCAACTGAAAAACCAACACAAAATCTAATAAATGATATATTTAAATAAATAATATCAAAGTAATAAATACCAATAAACAAGATCAACAAATATTTTGGAGCGCACTTCCACAAGCTACTAAACATATATAAATATTATACATAAATTAGACTAAAAACTAATTAGATCAAATATGTTGTAGTGCACTGTCACAACCTAGCAAAGCTAAATAATACGATTATCTTGTTTTGTAATTGTGGCAGGCCAAAATCGTAATTGCGATTAAAATACGATTAATTGCACAGCCCTATGATTTTCTGTATCTTTCTGTTTGTGATCAGATCCAAGTCACATTATGTAAAGAGCCATCTTCTGAATTGGGAAACGAGCCTGCATGACTCACTTAATGTGTACATTTCCAGTAAACGGTACAGGAAGGAACACAAAGGGAAACGACTGCTCTGACTAATTCAATTTGTGTAGGAAATAAAATGTGAAACGGGGCTATTTGTAGAGGCAAGAAGACTGGCTCATTATCTAGCAAGGCCACTGCTTCATCTCTGTCACTTAGCGATGAGTCTATTCAATTCACATATTAATGCGAAACGTAATAAAGACGGGTTTGTTCGGAGCGTTCTAAGGTCAGACGACGGCCTCTGAGTCCCTCATTAAGAATCTGCTCAGGAACTGAAACTCATGACTAAACATTCCTCTCATACCTCCTGTTATCTTCTGTGTGTGTGTGTGTGTGTGTGTGTGTGTGGGTGTGTGTGTGTGGGGTGTGTGGTGTGTGTGTGTGTGTGTGTGGTGTGGGTGTGGTGGTGTGTGGGTGTGTGTGGTGGTGTGTGTGGGTGTGTGTGTGTGGGTGTGTGTGTGTGTGTGTGGTGTGTGTGTGTGTGTGTGTGTGTGTGTGTGTGTGTGTGTGTGTGTGTGTGTGTGGGTGTGTGTGTGTGTGTGTGTGTGTGTGTGTGTGGGTGTGTGGTGTGTGTGTGTGTGTGTGTGTGTGTGTGTGTGTGTGTGTGTGGTTCTCTTGTGTATTAGGTCCAGATGTGTTTCTGATCTCAGTGGATGAGAGAGCCAAAACATGATCAGCAGTTTTCTCAGCCTCTCTCCCACCGCCGGGGGTTACATCACAGGTGACTCTCTCTCTTTATCTCACACACACACCCTCACACACCCTCACAGTAAGGACAGATGATGACATAAACAAGGGCAAGGTCCTGAGTGCTTCGATGTGTGGTAAGAAAAACACACACCATGAATTAAGGAAACTTAAATTGAGAACATGTTTTACGTCACACACACACACACACACACACACACACACACAGACAGACAGACCCTCACAGTAAGGAGAGATTATGACATGAACAAGGTCACTCAAAGTCCTCTGTGTGGTATTAAAACACACAACATGAATTAAGGGAACAAAAATTGAGAAAAAAATGTACTTCTCTCTCTAACACACACACACACACACACACACACACACACACACACACACACACACACACACACACACACCACACACACCACACACACACACACACACACACACACACACACACACACACACACACACAGTAAGGAGAGATGTCCTCAGTGCTTGGATGTGTGGTATTAAGAACACACACCATGTATTAAGTAAACTTAAATTGATTGAGGACAAAACGTTAAATTACATTTTTTCAGGTCAATTATAAAAACCACAATGAACCTCCTGCAGTTGATTGTTTTTCTATTAGTCATTCGACAAATCCATTATTGTTTTTTAACGGCCCAGTAAGATCGTAAAAGATAATTGGTTTGGTGCTGGTGTTATTTTGGTTCAACGCACATGATTATATATTGAAATGGTTTCTTTGGTCCAATTAGGGGTTTAACATCTTAAAATATACCGTTAGTTAATGTAGAAGAGAAATAACGTTGGACATTTGATGTTGTTTATCAAACATTTCTACTAATTAACAGTAGCGTGGCGTGGGGAAAAATGTAGGGGAAGCCCATTTTTTGGGCGAGGGGGGGGTGGTCAATAACGTAACCAGATGGAGTGATTACAGCGCCCGGTATCATTTTACACACATTTGTATCACACAGATGCAGGACTTGCACACGCCTGTTATCTAACCGAAAGGTCCGCACGCACTCTGCAGCTGAAACTCTCTCCTTATTAATTTAAGCATTTTACTTATTAATGTATGCAGACAATCACACAATCTGTGTGATTTTTGGATTTACCGTGCCTCTCAATTGCCCGTGACAGGTTGACAGGTCGATGAATCCTGAAGTTGCCCAAGGATTGTTCAGGGAGCACGAATCCTTGTCAAAAAGAAGACATGGCCAGCAAAATAGACGCTGAAGTTTAGCGCTTCCAGTTAGCCACTCCGTGCGGACATAATTATCCTCATTGAACGTCCGATTCTCTCCCTTTTTCCTCTGTGTACACACAGCTCGAGTGCGAGCATTGGCCTGTCATCTGATTTAATTTTCAGTTGCTGCTGTAGCGGAAGTTTAGTAAAGTTATGTTTGATTAAGTACGCCAAATCTCCTCCCTCCATAATGCTTCATTTGCTTGATAATTTCTAACGGCGGTGATGACAGTTACAGTATTAAAACTGATGTTGATGTGATTTGATTGGATGGCAGTGTCCAATCAAATCGCCAGCCGCCTCTGAAGGGAAGCAAGAGGCGGCTGGCTTCCCTTGGCATGGCCCTGACCAATCACAGGTTGGCAGGGGCATCACGTGGGCCTCATCTGATTGGTCAATCCCTCAATTTCTTTTCACCAAAGGAAGTCAGATTCTGCTGGCCTCCTCTCGCAACAGAGAGTGCAATCTACTGTTTCACCATAACATCTAGAGGGGCGCTGTTTGTTTCACTCTTTGTAAAATACTCAATGAGAATGGGGGAGAGACGGGCCGGCAGCAACACACAGCAAAGGAGAATGATCGAAACAAAACAAAGTGTTTTTATTTATTTATTTAAATTATAACTACAATCCGAAAAAAACAGGGGAAGCCTGGCTTCCCTTGGCCTCCGGGAGAAAACGCCACTGCTAATTAATAAACTCAAGAAAGATCACAATCACATATACTTAAATTATCGCGTTTATTTTGTTCCATTTAAGACTGAAATAAAATCGAAGATAAATAAATATAATATAATATAAACATAATAAATTAAAGTAAAAGGTCCAATAAAAAATCTGATAAAATACAAATAATAAATATTATGTACCCTAAGTCCTACCCTAAGTCCTACCCTAAGTCCTACCCTAAGTCCTACCCTAACGGTACGTCCACACGGCAGCGTCGCGTTGAAGCTTGCCGGTGGACGTGTCTGGCATGCGACCAACAACCAATCACATGAATCTCCCGCCCCGGACACACAAGCACGCGGTTTGATTGGCTAGAGCTTGTACTGGCATATGATTTGATTGGCTGGCGCTTCCGTCGACGCTTGAAAAGTTGAACTTTTCTCAACTTTCGAAGCGAACGACGGAGGCAAAGCGATGCGACGGAACCACAATGCAGTTCGGCAAAGCGTGACGTCACCACATTCAAAGGGAATGGGAAGCGTCTCCGTTGAAGCAACGCACGCTGCCGTGTGGACGGGCCGTAAGACTTAAAGATAAAATCCAATTTAGATGTTTGGGCTTTAGCTTTCTTCACTTCTAAAGAGGCCTTTCTTCTTCTTCCTCTTTTTTGTCGTCTGATCTCACTTCCTGTTTCTTTTCGTCTCTCAAGGCGACCAAGCCAGGAACTTCTTCCTCCAATCAGGCCTGTCTCCTCCCATCCTGGCCCAAATCTGGTGAGTAACACAACCCGGACATGTTACACACACACACACACCACACACACACACACACACACACACACACACACACACACACACACACACACCACACACACACCACACACACACACACACACACAGCACACACACACACACACACACACCATCTCAGTTAAATCCCTTCATTTACAGAAATCATGATGATGCTTACCTTTAATAAGTCTTAAAGGTCACCTATTTGGCAAAATCCTCTTCTCCATGTCTCTTCTACATCAACATGTGTCCCCTCTTCTTCATGTCTCTTCTACATCAACATGTGTCCCCTCTTCTTCATGTCTCTTCTACATCAACATGTGTCCCCTCTTCTTCATGTCTCTTCTACATCAGCATGTGTCCCCTCTTCTTCATGTCTCTTCTACATCAACATGTGTCCAGCTCTTCTTCATGTCTCTTCTACATCAAACATGTGTCCCCTCTTCTTCATGTCTCTTCTACATCAACATGTGTCCCTCTTCTTCATGTCTCTTCTACATCAACATGTGTCCCCTCTTCTTCATGTCTCTTCTACATCAACATGTGTCCCCTCTTCTTCATGTCTCTTCTACATCAACATGTGGCCCTCTCTTCATGTCTCTTCTACATCAACATGTGTCCCCTTTCCTCCGGTCTCTTCTACATCAACATGTGTCCCCTCTTCTTCATGTCTCTTCTACATCAACATGTGTCCCCTCTTCTTCATGTCTCTTCTACATCAACATGTGTCCCCTCTTCTTCATGTCTCTTCTACATCAACATGTGTCCCCTCTTCTTCATTATCTATACATCAACATGTGTCCCCTCTTCTTCATGCTTCTCCTCATCAACATGTGTCCCCTCTTCTTCATGTCTCTCTACTCAACATGTGTCCCCTCTTCTCCATGTCTCTTCTACATCAACATGTGTCCCCTCTTTCTCCATGTCTCTTCTACGTCAACATGTGTCCCCTCTTCTTCATGTCTCTTCTACATCACATGTGTCCCCTCTTCTCCATGTCTCTTCTACATCAACATGTGTCCCCTCTTCTTCATGTCTCTTCTACATCAACATGTGTCCCCTCTTCTTCATGTCTCTTCTACATCAACATGTGTCCCCTCTTCTCCATGTCTCTTCTACATCAACATGTGTCCCCTCTTCTTCATGTCTCTTCTACATCAACATGTGTCCCCTCTTCTCCATGTCTCTTCTACATCAACATGTGTCCCCTCTTCTTCATGTCTCTTTTACATCAACATGTGTCCCCTCTTCTTCACGTCTCTTCTATATCAACATGTGTCCCCTCTTCTTCACGTCTCTTCTACATCAACATGTGTCCCCTCTTCTCCATATCTCTTCTACATCAACATGTGACCCCTCTTCTCCATGTCTCTTCTACATCAACATGTGTCCCCTCTTCTTCATGTCTCTTCTACATCAACATGTGACCCCTCTTCTTCATGTCTCTTCTACAAACATGTGTCCCCTCTTCTCATGTCTCTTCTACATCAACATGGTCCCCTCTTCTTCATGTCTCTTCTACATCAACATGTGACCCCTCTTCTTCATGTCTCTTCTACATCAACATGTGTCCCCTCTTCTTCATGTCTCTTCTACATCAACATGTGACCCTCTTCTTCATGTCTCTTCTACATCAACATGTGTCCCCTCTTCTTCATGTCTCTTCTACATCAACATGTGACCCCTCTTCTTCATGTCTCTTCTACATCAACACGTGTCCCCGCTCTTTCATGTCTCTTCTACATCAACATGTGTCCCCTCTTCTTCATGTCTCTTCTACATCAACATGTGACCCCTCTTCTTCATGTCTCTTCTACATCAACATGTGTCCCCTCTTTTCATGTCTCTTCTACATCAACATGTGACCCCTCTTCTTCATGTCTCTTCTACATCAACATGTGTCCCCTCTTCTTCATGTCTCTTCTACATCAACATGTGTCCCTCTTCTTCATGTCTCTTCTACATCAACATGTGACCCCTCTTCTTCATGTCTCTTCTACATCAAACATGTGTCCCCTCTTCTTCATGTCTCTTCTACATCAACATGTGATCCCCTCTTCTTCCTGTCTCTTCTACATCAACATGTGTCCCTCTTCTTCATGTCTCTTCTACATCAACATGTGTCCCCTCTTCTTCATGTCTCTTCTACATCAACATGTGTCCCCTCTTCTTCATGTCTCTTCTACATCAACATGTGTCCCTCTTCTTCATGTCTCTTCTACATCAACATGTGTCCCCTCTTGCTTCATAGCAGGTGTCTCTTCTACTACATCAAACATGTGTACCCCTCTTCTTCATGCTTCTCTCTTCTACATCAACATGTGATCCCCTCTTCTTCATGTCTCTTCTACATCAACATTGGTTCCCCCTCTTCTTCATGTCTCTTCTACATCAAACATGTGTCCCCTCTTCTTCATGTCTCTTCTACATCAACATGTGTCCCCTTCTTCTTCAGTCTCTTCTACATCAACATGTGTCCCCTCTTCTTCATGTCTCTTCTACATCAACATGTGTCCCCTCTTCTTCATGTCTCTTCTAATCAACATGTGTCCCCTCTTCTTCATGTCTCTTCTACATCAACATGTGTCCCCTCTTCTTCATGTCTCTTCTACATCAACATGTGTCCCCTCTTCTTCATGTCTCTTCTACATCAACATGTGTCCCCTCTTCTTCATGTCTCTTCTACATCAACAGGTGTCCCCTCTGTGGAAAGACACTCTGAAAGTCTCAGGAACAAAGATTCTCTCTCTTTTTGATCCATTTCTATAAAAACCTGTCTGAAAATGAGCTGATCAGATTTTGGCCACTTTATGATGTCATAACGATGTGTTGTCTTGTGTAACCATTAGCCAATCAGCAACCAAGGTAACCCCCCCCCCCCCCCCCCCCCTTATCACCTGAATCTCCTCCTAGAGCACTATTGAGTTCTTTGTAACCAAATGTCTCTCAGAGGGGCGTGGGGAGGGGCTCCTTATTTTCATCTAAAGTAACAGACAGAGAATCAGCATTTTTTAAACAAGGCTGAAACAGAGGGGATTATGGGTAATGCTGCAATGATCTGTTTGGTGTTTCAGCCAATCAGAGACAGGTTCTGGATATATCTGAGACCTATAATGTATTGATGAAAAACAGTATAATAGAGGACCTTTAAATTCAGACAACTTGGTTTTTTGCATCTTTATTTGAACTTTCCTCTGTGTTTCTTAAAGGGCTCTGGCTGATATGAACAGTGATGGCCGTATGGACATCCACGAGTTCTCCATCGCCATGAAACTCATAAAACTGAAGCTCCAGGGTCACCCTCTCCCCTCCTCTCTTCCTCCCAGTATGATAACACCGCTGGCTCTCCCCCCACAGAGCGGCTTCGGTAAGAAACCAGACAGAAATACCTCAGAGGGCAAAAGTACACACATCCTTTACTCAAGTAGAAGTACAGATACTCGTGTTTAAAAATACTCTGGTGAAAGTAGAAGTACTGACTAAACTTCTTTACTCAAGTCAAAGTAAAGAGGCTTTGAAATGTGCTTCAGTAAAAAGTACCCATAACTAGCAGCTGTTTTAAAGAGTACCTGACCTCCCTTTATATTAATAGAACAATAATGTCATTGTTAGCTAATGAATGTTTCCATGCTGAACAACGGCAACATGACAACGTTTCCATTGGTCCCTCTTCTTTAGAGAAGACCAGGAAATGATGGATACACGGATCGTGTTCAAATCAATAGGCACGCAATGACTCTAAAGAATAATGATCACGCATCAAACACACATTCAGACTAAAGGAACCAGCTGTTTGGGAAATGAGAGAAGTAGAAAGTACAGGTATTTGAGTTCAACATGTGAGAAGTAGAAAGTACAGGTATTAGTGTTCAACATGAGAGAAGTAGAAAGTACAGGTATTTGAGTTCAACATGTAAGAAGTAGAAAGTACAGGTATTTGAGTTCAACATGTAAGAAGTAGAAAGTACAGGTATTTGAGTTCAACATGTGAGAAGTAGAAAGTACAGGTATTTGAGTTCAACATGTAATAAGTAGAAAGTACAGGTATTTGAGTTCAACATGTAAGAAGTAGAAAGTACAGGTATTTGAGTTCAAACATATGAGAAGTAGAAAGTACAGGTATTTGTGTTCAACATGTGAGAAGTAGAAAGTACAGGTATTTGTGTTCAACATGTGAGAAGTAGAAAGTACAGGTATTTGAGTTCAACATGTAAGAAGTAGAAAGTACAGGTATTTGAGTTCAACATGTAAGAAGTAGAAGTACAGGTATTTGTGTTCAACATGTGAGAAGTAGAAAGTACAGGTATTTGAGTTCAACATGTAAGAAGTAGAAAGTACAGGTATTTGTGTTCAACATGTAAGAAGTAGAAAGTACAGGTATTTGAGTTCAACATGTGAGAAGTAGAAAGTACAGGTATTTGAGTTCAACATGTAAGAAGTAGAAAGTACAGGTATTTGTGTTCAAAGTGTAAGAAGTAGAAAGTACAGGTATTTGGGTTCAAAGTGTAAGAAGTAGAAAGTACAGGTATTTGGGTTCAAAGTGTAAGAAGTAGAAAGTACAGGTATTTGAGTTCAACATGTAAGAAGTAGAAAGTACAGGTATTTGAGTTCAACATGTAAGAAGTAGAAAGTACAGGTATTTGAGTTCAACATGTAAGAAGTAGAAAGTACAGGTATTTGTGTTCAACATGTAAGAAGTAGAAAGTACAGGTATTTGGGTTCAAAGTGTAAGAAGTAGAAAGTACAGGTATTTGAGTTCAACATGTAAGAAGTAGAAAGTACAGGTATTTGAGTTCAACATGTAAGAAGTAGAAAGTACAGGTATTTGAGTTCAACATGTAAGAAGTAGAAAGTACAGGTATTTGTGTTCAACATGTAAGAAGTAGAAAGTACAGGTATTTGTGTTCAACATGTGAGAAGTAGAAAGTACAGGTATTTGTGTTCAACATGTGAGAAGTAGAAAGTACAGGTATTTGGGTTCAACATGTAAGAAGTAGAAAGTACAGGTATTTGTGTTCAACATGTGAGAAGTAGAAAGTACAGGTATTTGAGTTCAACATGTAAGAAGTAGAAAGTACAGGTATTTGTGTTCAAAGTGTAAGAAGTAGAAAGTACAGGTATTTGTGTTCAACATGTAAGAAGTAGAAAGTACAGGTATTTGGGTTCAACATGTAAGAAGTAGAAAGTACAGGTATTTGGGTTCAACATGTAAGAAGTAGAAAGTACAGGTATTTGTGTTCAACATGTAAGAAGTAGAAAGTACAGGTATTTGTGTTCAACATGTAAGAAGTAGAAAGTTCAGGTATTTGTGTTCAACATGTAAGAAGTAGAAAGTACAGGTATTAGTGTTCAACATGTAAGAAGTAGAAAGTACAGGTATTTGTGTTCAACATGTAAGAAGTAGAAAGTACAGGTATTAGTGTTCAACATGTAAGAAGTAGAAAGTACAGGTATTTGTGTTCAACATGTAAGAAGTAGAAAGTTCAGGTATTAGTGTTCAACATGTAAGAAGTAGAAAGTACAAGTATTTGAGTTCAACATGTAAGAAGTAGAAAGTTCAGGTATTAGTGTTCAACATGTAAGAAGTAGAAAGTACAGGTATTCCCACCTCTTGTATTTACCTATGTATTTATTTATTTGAGAAGGGAAAATGCACATTAATTAACATGGGCATTTGAGTCCATCATGTAAATATGCCCGATTTAGCTGTAAAGCCTAATTAATCTGCAGTCTTTAGAGAGCATACAAACGCACATAAGCACAGAATGAAACACATGAGAAGAATTATAGCACATAGTCAAAAGACACATGTATTTATTTGTTCAAATTTCATTACCTTACAATCATGACATGTGTTTCCTGCAACACTAAAGGATTACTTTAACTTCTTTCCTTCCTCTTGGTGTTGCACTGCTGAGGAAACACTGCCCACAGTTGCATAATAAAGTCAGTGTTCGAAATGGGGGGGAGCCAGGGGGAGCTTGGCTCCCCTAAAGAGGGGGGAGCTCCCCTGAAGGCCGACTTTGAGATAAATAGGGGGAGCCCAAAAAAATCGTGCATATTTGTGTCACACAGATTAGAAATGTTGAGTTTCTGTAAATAAATAATAGTCATTGTTCATTACAGTTTCTGAATATTTGTTTTATATTTGTGAATATTTCTGCGTGTTGCCATCTGTACGTGGCGGCGCTGCATTCTTTACGCTACTTACGTTGCTATGGTTACGGCGGCGATACCGGCGCGGTATTTGAAATACTCATATTGATATTTTTTTAACTTTGTAATACAAATGATGGCGAAACGAAAACAGCCAAGCCTCGCAGCTTTTGGATTCACAACCAAAGAAGCGAAGGAGTCTAAAAATGACAACGTGAACGGAACAACTTTTAGCGGCGTTAGGGTCGAGAAAAATCCACCGCCAGCCAACAGAGCGTGCGTGTGACGTATTTAGTAGCAGGATGTGCACTGAAAAATAGGCCTCCCCCGAAAGCAAATGAGTAATTCGAACACTGAATAAAGTTATATATATAATGCAAACAGTAGAGTCATGTCGCTCCTCTCCTTCTGTGGCTCTCTAGCACTTAATTTACTTTTATAACATTTTCATTTTTATTTTGACACCTACTGTGTATTAATAATAATAACAATAATCTTTATTTGAATAGCACCTTTCATACAACAAGTGCAGTTCAAGGTGCTTCACATAGACATTTCACAGACAATTGATATCACACAGAATACCAGTAAAAAACAAACTAAAATATCATAAAGTAGACATAAAATATACATTTAGATTAAAGGTACAACGATGAAATTGTGCATTGAAAGGAGGATAGTGCAAATTCAATCAGGTGACAGGTTAAAATGCTTCGGAGTGCATTGAGAAAGTGCATGAGAGAGCTTCTAAAAGGCTACATGGTACAAATGTGTTTTGACCTTCGACCTTATAATCATGCCTGTTTATATGTGTTTCTCTGCAGGCATGCCCCCCCTCTCAGGCGGGCCTCCTCTCTCCTTGCCTCCTCTCCCCTTGCCTCCTCTTCCTGTCGGGGTTTCCCCCCCCCTAGTCTCCTCCGTCCCGCCCCCCCTCCCTCCCCCCATCTCTAACGGAGCCCCTCCCACAGGAATGATGCAGCCAATCCCGGGCTTCCCTCTCCCAGGTAACAACTACACAGGGGAAGGGGCTGCTCTGAAAGGCTGTTGATGCTTCTGTGGGAATTGGGGGTTTTTAAGCTTCTGTTTACACATAATATACATCATTATCTGTTATATGTTTTATGCAGGTTTAAATGTTTTGTTCTCATTGTAGGACTTCATATCATAATCTGGTTTATGCCAAAAAGGGATTTCACGTGAAAGGAATTAGCTTTGTTGTCATCATGTAAACATAGTGAGAGAGAGAATGGGCAAAGGTTCACAGTAAAGGCAAGCATGCTCAGAGATATAGGACTTTTTATAAGCCAGGTAAAGCAGTGTTGAGTTTAAAGTTTTTAATCTATGATAAATTATATTGGAGGGTCTTATCCATCCATCCATCTTCTCCCGCTTATCCGTGGTCGGGTAGCGGGGGTAGCAGTTCCAGGTCTTAAGGATACTTTTTAAAGTCATTTTTAAAGTCATTTTTCCTTATTTTGAACAACATAGTTACAAGACACGCCATACCTTACACAAACTTACATAAACAATTTGAAAAACGGAGGCAAAGACACGACAGGACTTCATTGGAAAAAAAGTAATTTGAAATATATAATAAAAAGAAAAAAATTACATAAAATGAAATTTAAAAAACAATTGTGAAGTAGCAACATTATCCTAGAAAGTGTGCAAAGTCACAGCAGGTTAACAAGTAATAATAATAAATAAACCGTCAGTGTTTGCCATCAAAGCTCCAGCTCTCCTCGTGTCTCCGAGTCCTGACTCTCCATTGCTACAGAAGTTTCGAAGGACATCTGAACTTGTCCTTGATGTGGGGGAAAGTTCTGAAGCAATGGAGAGTCAGGACTCAGAGAGACACGAGGAGAGCTGGAGCTTTGATGGAGTCAGGACTCAGAGAGACACGAGGAGAGCTGGAGCTTTGATGGAGTCAGGACTCAGAGAGACACGAGGAGAGCTGGAGCTTTGATGGAGCCAGGACTCAGAGAGACACGAGGAGAGATGGAGCTCTGATGGAGTCAGGACTCAGAGAGACACGAGGAGAGCTGGAGCTTTGATGGAGTCAGGACTCAGAGAGACACGAGGAGAGATGGAGCTCTGATGGAGTCAGGACTCAGAGAGACACGAGGAGAGCTGGAGCTTTGATGGAGTCAGGACTCAGAGACACGAGGAGAGCTGGAGCTCTGATGGAGTCAGGACTCAGAGAGACATGAGGAGAGCTGGAGCTTTGATGGAGTCAGGACTCAGAGAGACACGAGGAGAGCTGGAGCTTTGATGGAGTCAGGACTCAGAGAGACACGAGGAGAGATGGAGCTTTGATGGAGTCAGGACTCAGAGAGACACGAGGAGAGCTGGAGCTTTGATGGAGTCAGGACTCAGAGAGACACGAGGAGAGCTGGAGCTTTGATGGAGTCAGGACTCAGAGAGACACGAGGAGAGCTGGAGCTTGATGGAGTCAGGACTCAGAGAGACACGAGGAGAGCTGGAGCTTTGATGGAGTCAGGACTCAGAGAGACACGAGGAGAGCTGGAGCTTTGATGGAGTCAGGACTCAGAGAGACACGAGGAGAGCTGGAGCTTTGATGGAGCCAGGACTCAGAGACATGAGGAGAGCTGGAGCTTTGATGGAGTCAGGACTCAGAGAGACACGAGGAGAGCTGGAGCTCTGATGGAGCCAGGACTCAGAGAGACACGAGGAGAGCTGGAGCTTTGATGGAGTCAGGACTCAGAGACATGAGGAGAGCTGGAGCTTTGATGGAGTCAGGACTCAGAGAGACACGAGGAGAGCTGGAGCTTTGATGGAGAGACATGAGGAGAGCTGGAGCTTTGATGGAGTCAGGACTCAGAGAGACACGAGGAGAGCTGGAGCTTTGATGGAGTCAGGACTCAGAGAGACACGAGGAGAGCTGGAGCTTTGATGGCAAACACTGACGGTTTATATGGAGTTACGGCCGGAGAATTCACACGACATGTCACGGGCCACGGTCTGACCACACGGTTGAGATGCCACAATCAATTCTGAAGAACTCTTTCTGAAGCTCGAGGTTTTAACTAGTTCGGAGTGTAATAATCAACATTCTTCATCAGCGAGACTCAAGCAATGGACCCTGAATCTAACGAGAGCTCTCGTCCATAGGAAAGAATGTGCGCCTTCGTCCCTGAACAGTAAACGACCTCATGGCGGCTTGTGCTCGGTCATAGACTGGCAACAACAATGCGCCCAAGCTGCGCCTCCTTAAGAGATAGCAGCAATACCCAAGGCCGTAGACCTATGCCGTGGGAAAGGAGACAGTGAGAGGAGAAAATGAAAACTGTGTCGAAGGTTGAATACCTAAGCAAATGATTCCCCAACACACAGCAGTTTAAGAAGTTCTTTACCTTCCCATGGATTCCCATTGTTATTTCTCAGCCTCAGACACATTAACATTCCCTAAAAGTTGAGTAAACGGATCCCAAACCCTATCAAAGGTTTCATTTTTCCTTTTCAGAATATACGTTTCAATAGAACAACCATTACTCATTTCCCTCAGACATTAACATTGTATTTTTTGTACAGGTTATTAACCCTTTATCAAATGTTCCTCCTCCTGCGATTAGAATATTGCACGAGTCCATTTTATGATTATTTGCTGCCTTCATTTTGACCCCAACCTCACATTTAAACAAAGTGTTCTCTCTTTCAGCGCCTCCTGTCAACAAGTCAGGATCTTTTAATCGTCCCAGCGCCAAACTGCAGAAGGGCCCGTCTGTGGACGTCGCTAGGTAAGACGCATAATGTTACCATACCATGTTATTTATTTGTATATTTATTAAGTATCAACTGATATTTTTTTAGTAACTATTTATATTTAAACATTGTAGCTTTATATATTTTAACATTCTGGTAAAGTGCATATGATGACCCTGATTATTAATGCTACTATCTCTGCTTTATCTCTGTTTTTATGGATGTGTTCTTATTTATGTTATGTATTGCATTGAGAGATGCCAACTGAATTTCGTTGCACTGATGTGTGATGACAATAAAGATATATTCTATTCTATAATCAGAAATATGTGCACTTTTGTGTCTTTATAACAAAAAATTAGAAAATATTTGGTTAGAAAATGG
The DNA here is from genome assembly GCF_902827175.1 of Gymnodraco acuticeps. Classification (NCBI taxonomy): domain Eukaryota; kingdom Metazoa; phylum Chordata; class Actinopteri; order Perciformes; family Bathydraconidae; genus Gymnodraco; species Gymnodraco acuticeps. Next base: position 56,511 of record NW_022991933.1, read on the forward strand.
TCACATGGAAAAATGGTCCACGGTTAACCTGATACATGTTGATACAAACCTAAGCTGTGCAACTTAATTCCCTCAGGAAATAAGTAGTATTTCTAATCTGCATCCTGCAATATATGTGTTTGTTTTTCATTGCGTTGCTAGGTTACGCCGCATAATCAGAAAGCTTTTTATCTGATATCAATAAATGAGAAAACATGTTCACATCCTATAATTTAAATCCTGATTCTCCTTGATTTAAACTACTGAATGTGTCTTTTGTCCTCATTACAACATGTTTAAATGAATGGAGGCTGAGCATTGGAACTATTAAAGGAAATAAGGAGTGTTTTGCATCTTACATTATATGTGCTTACTTTTTCATTTTGACCTCACTTCACTGTAACTGTTCTGTTCCTTCTTGCAGTGTTCTGCCTCCCTGTGATTGGGCCGTTCCTCAGTCCTCCAGACTGAAGTACAGACAGCTCTTCAACTCCCATGATAAGATGATGAGCGGACACCTCACAGGTGCACACACACACACACACACACACACACACACACACACACACACACACACACACACACACACACACACACACACACACACCACACACTCACACTCACACACAGTCACACACACACACACACAGTCACACACACATAGTCTCACACACACAGTCATACACAAACACACACACACACACACAGGCATTCACACACACACACACACACACACACACACAGTAACAAAGCCATCCACACATGTACACACAGACACACACAGACACACACACAGACACACACACAGTAACAAAGCCATCCACACAGACACACACACAGACACACACACACACAGACACACACACACCACACACACACACACACACACACACACACACACACACACACACAAGCACACAGACACACACAGGCACACACACACACACAGGCACACACACACACAAGCACACACACACACACACACACACACACACACACACACACACACGTCATCACTTCCTCTAATATTCCTCTCATGTTTCCTGGTTTTAAATGGTGCATGTTCTCTCTCTCAGGTCCTCAGGCTCGCACCATCCTGATGCAGTCCAGTCTTCCTCAGGGCCAGCTGGCCACCATATGGTCAGAACATTACAATCAACCCTTTAATCTTCATCCAATGAAACTTAAAAGACATTATTCCTTAAAGTACTTCCTTTCTATCCTGTAGGAGTCTCTCAGACATCGACCAGGATGGAAAGCTGACGGCTGAGGAGTTCATTCTAGCCATGCACCTCATAGATATGGCCATGTCAGGGTTACCGTTACCGCCTGTGTTACCGCCAGATTACCTCCCCCCCACATTCAGGTAAACACTCTTTAATTAACTGTATGTTGGATATGTGCATAGATTACATTTGTATAGCGCCTTTCAAGAGACCCAAGGCTGCGTTACATGGTGAACAAACAGTAGTAGGACTGTGATGGGTTAGGGGTCAAAGGCCATGGTGGACAGGTGAGTGTCTAATGACGACTTGAAGATGTCACTGCGCATCTCTGCAGGAAGTGCATTCTAACATGTTTTGGTTTTATGTTAAAGGCACAATTAGCAAGAAACTAGTGTCAATATCGAGCGTAAACAGGGGGTCCGCGGGGTCTTAAAAAGTATTAAAAGTTGATAATCAATTCAGCGAAAATGAAGGCTATTAAAAGTATTAAAGGGCATTTTCCAAGGTATTACATTTTGTAGCTTGTTTTCAATAAGTGTATAAATGGTCCAAAGAGGTTGTATTCTACAGTCTGCCTGAATGTAATCATTGCGTAGGTGTGTAGTGTGATTCTGTGTAGTTTATTGATGGCATCCCGTTGGGTTTGACGTCATCTGAACTAGGGCTGCACGATTTCGGGAAAAAATCTAATTGCGATTTTTCTGACAAATATTGCGATTCGATTTGCGATATTTGTTTTTAAGCGACCCAACGGAAGTTTATTGTAAAATGTGGCCATACCTCCGGCTAGGAAGGTCGTATCAACGTGCTCCCGTCTCTAGTACCCCCGCAGCCCGAGCTACGAGTGAAAGAACTAACTTACATGAAACTTCCGTTGGGTTGCTTTAAAGTCAAGCTTTAGTTTAAGATTCTCCCTGTAATAGAAACATGTGATGGAGCATTACTAACCTGACTCAGATGCTTTCACCAAACCATCTAAAGCTCCATTGGAAGCCATTTGGAAAAGTATTTAAAAAGCACTTGGCAGGTGATTGGATCTATCTGTCTATCACCTTCTATCATGGGCCACTTCTGATTGGTTAACAATGGCTGGTACATGTGGAGCACAGCACTTCTGATTGGTGTGGATGACTGACACACAAGAACAAAAACAACGACAACAAAAAAATGTTAAAAAAAAATCGCAGGCTTTGCGATTTGATAATCACATCATATAAAATCGCGATTTCGATTTAAAATCCATTAATCGTTCAGTCCTCATCTGAACAGGACATCGCACGCTCACTGCTTGATAGCGCGAAGGTCCGTTTACGCCGGTTGTTAAACAACATCGTTTTGGGGAAATGCAAGTCTGCGTCCAAATGGTTGGAAGATAAGGAGGAAGGACAATCCATACTGTATATAGTCAATGTGAGGTGAAGTGTGTCACCAAGGTAACCGGTTAAAACTCCAAGTGGCGATGAGGTCTTAAAATGTATGGAAAGGGTCTTAAAAGGTCTTCCATTGACTTCAGGATTCCTGCATAGACCCTGGTAAATACTGATTTTGCATTGTTTTAATGTTGTGTTTGTGTCTTAAAGGCGCGTGCGTAGTGACAGCTTTCAGTCGGATCAGAAGATGGTCCAGGAGGAGCCGGAGGAGGAGCCGGAGAAGCTTGCAGGTGATTATTCCTGCACATAACGTCATATCACTGTCAAACTGGGCCAACTCTGTTTGCTTCATGACCCTACGGTCATCTCTGATTTAAAATAAATGCTAGCAGTATTGAAGCCCCTCAGAACTTTGGCAATTGTTGTTTTTTGCCCCCTGAAACCTTTCTATTATTATTATTACTACGTGTTGTGTAGCTGATGCTTTTATCTGGAGCTACTTACAGACTTACGACTTACTATCGTAGACATGCATTCAGGATTAAAGAGGCCCTATTTTTGCTTTTCGGGAACCCAAGGACACTTCTACATGTCGGAGCAGCACTCCTTTTTCCGTTTGAATCAGTTGTCTATCCACTTTCTCTGAAGGTTCATGTGAAAATAAGCTTCTGGCAGTTTAAGATAAAGCAGAACAGACTAGAGTGTGCTTCTAATGCTTAGACAAGGCAAGCTATTGTTCATTTTTCTTAACTTAATTTGACTTGCTATCTTATCACCTTGTTCTATATGTATCTCTACTGCTGCTGGTCACTGACAGCTACACAAAACACACACACACACACACACACACACACACACACACACACACACACACACACACACACACACACCAGCGGCGCCAGATTCATTTCAGAAGTGGGGGGGTGGGACAAAAAGTGTGTGTGTAAGTGACATACTTGCCAACCCTCCCGATTTTCGCGGGAGACTCCCGATTTCCTCCCGGGGTCACATTTCTCCCGATTTCTGACTAAATCTGATTTGTTTCATTCTAACATAACGCTCCAAATGTTACCGTTTCCACTCGGACTTCAATACAGCTACACCATTGTTTGGTTTCCATGGTAACACGTCTCTTTAGTAGCGCGCGCAACTGAAAGTCTGAGAGGGTGTTCAGGAGGACGATAGTCACAGAAAACAGAACAGGAATGGACAACTCAACCCTCTGCTCACTCCTTTCCTGTACATTAAACTATACAGGTCCAGCTCACACATGACAGCGCAGTTGCTCATTCCATCTCTCCTTTTTCCCTGCTCAATACGCTCTTGTTTGACAAGCTGAATGTTGACTGGTGTTTGACTGAAGTAAGCGCACTTTTTTTGAACACACTGTGAAAAGTTCCAGTTATTAACTCCGGTATTTACAAAGCTGTCATCTCCACATTTGGATTTGACGGATATCCATCTGTGTGTGTGTGTGTGTGTGTGTGTGTGTGTGTGTGTGTGTGTGTGTGTGTGTGTGTGTGTGGTGTGTGTGTGTGTGTGTGTGTGTGTGTGTGTGTGTGTGTGTGTGTGTGTGTGTGTGTGTGTGTGTGTGTGTGTGTGTGTGTGTGTGTGTGTGTGTGTGTGTGTGTGTGTGTGTGTGTGTGTGTGTGTGTGTGTGTGTGTGTGTGTGTGTGTGTGTGTGTGTGTGTGTGTGTGTGTGGGTGTGTGTTTTGCCTTTGTGTGTATTGTGTTTGTTTCCCGGGGAAAATACTGAGAAACACCGGCTGTTGTTATGCCTGCTGTGACGTCAAGTTACTCCGTTCTCCGCTTGTAATTATGCCGTCACAAGCTTCAAAGTTGTATTTATCATCTGAATTTGCCGAAACAAGTTTAATATTCTGAAAGCCAAGACTTTCATTACATTTAGCTGACGCTTTTATCCAAAGCGACTTACAATAAGTACATTCGACCAGGAAGACACAACCTTGAAGAAAACAGAATCATAAAGTACATCAGGTTTCATAGAGCCAAACATTTCAAGTGCTACTCAACTGGCTTTAGGTAAGCCAGTCCTTTATTAGTATAAAAGTGCTTCGTTAATAGTTCTATCGCTCGAAGTGGAGTCGAAAGAGATGAGTTTTCAGTTTGCGCCGGAAGATGTGCACTTTCTTTATTTGAAATCAGATGAAAACAAACTGTAACGGACCCTGCTGTGTTATCTATGATTACTATACGCCTTGCATTTTTCTTACAATTTCAGCAGAGGGAGGGGAAGAGCAGAGTGGCGAGTGAGAGCTGTCATCTTTCCTTTACAAGCTTCAAAAATGCCTGTAGCTAATGAGATTATATATAACAATCAAAAATAACAAAATATACACAGCTAGATCAGATGGCGTTCTTTTTAGATGCGACTTTAGAGTAGAGGGGAATTATTGAAACGGGATGTGTACAGGGTTCTGCGGCATCTGCTGCTGCGAAAATGTGGGGCAAGGCTGTAAAGTGGGGGGGCCAATGCCCCCCTGCTTCCGGCGACCTTGACACACACACTCTCTCTCTCACTCTCTCACACACACACAGTCATACACACACACACACACACACACACACACACTCACACTGACACACAAGACGTCTTTCTGTTGCGTGCTTACAATGACAATAAAGCGTCTGATATATTTGCTTCTTTGATATCTTCCTCAGTGAGCTTTGAGGATAAGAAAAGGGAGAACTTTGAGCGCGGGAACCTGGAGCTGGAGAAGAGACGCCAGGCTCTGCAGGAGCTCCAGAGGAAGGAGCAGGAGAGGCTGGCTGCTCTGGAGAGGGAGGAGTACGACAGGAAGGTGAGATACTGAACATATTCATCTCTGATGGGTTGTGTGTGAGGCTGTCAAATATTTGCATTCATAATCAGTGGTGTCATTTAGGTAGTACATTAACTCAAGTACTGTCTCTAAGTAAAACATTTAGTTACTGGTACTAGGCCTGCACGATATTGGAAAAAACTGACATTGCGTTTTTCTTCCCCTGCGATATGAAAAAATACAGGAATTGAAGAAAAGACCGTTTTTTCCCCCCAAACCATCCTTTCTAGAACTTTAATGATACAATTGGTATTTTTCTAACTATATTTAACCGGATGAAGGATTTTAGTGACGGACGTCTGGATCTTAAGTTATCAGAGCAACAAGCTGAGCTAGCTCGGTTAGCAGCGCCGAACTGGAGAAACACATGAAACCACTTTATTCAGTGATTGGTGGTTTGCTGTCACTCACTCAAGTACTCCTGACATGAGAGCCTCGCCAGTTTTCCTTTTGTAGCAAGCAGCAAAATAATTGTAACATGACGAGTTAATTTGCTTACTTAAGGTGGGGTAGGTCATTCTGGAGAAACCGGCTCGAGTGCGCTCGAATTTGAAAATACACAGCCGGAAAAGATCTGCCCCTTCCTCACAGAGCCCTTCCTCCAACTCACACGAACGCGCACATGACCAATGAGGGCACGAGATCAGTTTGTGCACAGATGGAAGGCTGACAGGCAGGTAGGCCATCCAGTTACTTTAGCCGGCACAGATGATTGGTCGTGCTTTTTACAGCGCCACGGCTTCCAGATGACATGTTTGTCAAAGCACTTAAGATATTCAATGCTATCGGGATGTTAAGAGCATTCCATGGAATATAACAAAAAGTGTGTCTCGAGCCGGTTTCTCAAACTTACCCCACCTTTAATATCGCAAATCCTAAAGATACAAAAAATAAAAATCATCACGACACGATATATCGTGCAGCCCTAACTGGTACGTTTTACATTATGCTTCTTTCTACTTGTACTTTACTTCATTTTGTAGGCAAATGTTGTACTTTTGACTCCACTACATTAATTTAAAAACATTTAGTTACTACTTACTTTGCAGATTTAGGTCATTGTTACACATTATATTTCAATATTAACGCTTAAGCTATGCCATAGTGTATAACGTCCTTTATTTACCCCCAACTTTACCAAGTGCAACATGGAAGTGATGAACACTTAAAGGTGGGGTAGGTAAGTTTCAGAAACCGGCTCGAGATACACTTTTTGTTATATTCCATGGAATGCTCTTAACATCCCGATAGCAATGAATATCTGAAGTGCGTTGACAAAGAATCCATAAAAAATGTCATCTGTGGAAGCCGATGAAATTTGTAAAAAGTACAATTGCCGCCCTGTCTGTCAGCCTTCCATCTCGTGCCCTCATTGGGCGTGCCGTCATTGGGCGTGCCGTCATTGGGCGTGCCCTCATTGGGCGTGCCGTCATTGGGCGTGCATTGCAGCAGTACTTCAATGACTCGCCAGCAACAGGCGGCCACTTTCACCAGTCTGCTGACGTCATGTGCGCGTTCATGTGTGTTGGAGGAGGTGCTCTGTAAGGAAGTCTGAAGGAAGGGGCGGATTCTTTTCGGCTGTGTACTTTCAAATTTTAGTGCACTCGAGCCGGTTTCTGAAACTTACCTACCCCACCTTTAATGCAACAATCAACGAATACTTTTACTTTTGGTCGTTTAAAGTACTTTTTAGTGCTAATACTTTTACTTAAGTACCATTTTGAATGCAGAACTTTAGCTTGTAGCTGAGTATGTATACAAGTGAGTACTTTTCCACCTCCTCCTATTGTAACAGCCTCACTAACCCACGTTGAATCAGTCAGGTATTTATTTGCGTTTACAGCAAGTGTTGAAACTAGGAGGAAATGAAAATGCATCGGAGTGACACATAAACAAACAAAGGAGCTGTTTGTTTTCTCAGGAGCGCGAGCGCATGGAGCAGGAGAGGAGGCGGCAACACGAGCTGGAGAAACAGCTGGATCGACAGAGAGAGATAGAGAGACAAAGAGAGGAGGAGAGACGCAAAGAGATCGAGAGGAGAGAGGTACGGAGGAGGAGGAGGAAATGGTTTGAATTGAAGAGTTACGGTTGAGTTGACGTTTGCAGACTTGTGATTAAATCTGCTGCAGACAGCTCTCACTGCACTCTGTACGTCTGACCGTAAAGAGCCTCATTCACGCTGCTACAGCAGATGGGAGTGTGAAATGAAGTGTGTAATGTACGGATCATATTTAATGTGATGAAATATCCACTTATGTTACAGAACACATATATCTGTTTACACTCTACATTTATCATAATAAGAAATCCTTTATTTCTCCCACAGCGTTTACAGCGTAACGGCAGTAAAGATGCGTTGCAGATAAAAGAAAAGCTAAAAAGATTAGACACACATTCACAACCAAGTAGGTACACCATGGTCAAATAATTAGTAGCAGTATTTAAGTAACGTATACAAAAATGTAAGGACACAGTAACATTATCCAGTCCACATATAAACTTACACTTGTTTATATTGTATTAGAAAACCCAACATTGTTTTCCACTGTACAGAATTTAATTTGACTTTTTCATTTTATATTCTGTTTTTATCTTACTCTATATAATATGTATGGAGTTGACATATTTCTGCACCATTCTCACTAATTAAAGCTCCCATGTCATGGCCATTTCTACTGATCATAATTCCATTGTTGAGGTCGACTAGAATAGATTTACATTGTTCAATGTTCCAAACTCACATTGGTTTCTCACAGCATCTCTGTATAGTCTGTGTATTCACTCTCTGTCCTACACAGCTTGTTGGAGCTCCTGCCCCCCCCCCCCTGTGAGCCCAGTGGCCGTCTGCGAGACAGCGAAACCCAGCCTGAAACCAGCCGAACACACACACAGACGCACACACACACACACACACTCGCAGCCTGGCTGGGAGTCGGTGTGTGTGCTCACACACCGATTCGTAGCCTCGCCGCGCCCCGCCGTCTCAGGGAGGAGAAAGCGGCAGAGCTGCAGCTGAGAAAAGATTGAGTGTGTTAGAGTTTTACTCGCTACAGGGTGTACTTTGAGGGTTTGTGACTCTGCAGACCGTTTACATGCAGAAAACCTTCATAACACACAAGGGGACGGGTGATAACCGGAAAAGCATGACATGGGACCTTTAACTTATATTTCCTCCTGCATTGTTTTTTTATTTCCTTAGTATATTTTATGTTGCATTGTTCGAGGAGCCTTCAGATATTCATGCAAAAACTACACTGTAGCTATTCTATTCGTATCACATCTTACGTGTGTGTGTGTGTTGTGTGTGTGTGTGTGTGTGTTGTGTGTGTGTGTGTGTGTGTGTGTGTGTGTGTGTGTGTGTGTGTGTGTGTGTGTGTTGTGTGTGTGTGTGTGTGTGTGTGTGTGTGTGTGTGTGTGTGTGTGTGTGTGTGTGTGTGTGTGTGTGTGTGTGTGTGTAGTGTGTGTGTGTGTGTGTGTGTGTGTGTGTGTGTGTGTGTGTGTCGCCTGCTCCGCGTGAGATGGAGCGTCCGCGTCAGTTGGAGTGGGAGCGTCCAGCGCCGCCAGGAGCTCCTGACTCAGAGGAACCGCGAGCAGGAGAGCATCGTGCTGCTCAAAGCCAGGAAGAAAACTCTGGAGTTCGAACTGGAGGCGCTGGTAATTCAGACATCACACACACACACACACACACACACACACACACACACACACACACACACACACATACACCATGTATACATCACTTCAGGGGACATTACATTGACTTACATGCATTTCCTGGAGACTTATCCTAACCTTAACCATAACCAACACATGCCTAACCCTTAACCCTAACCCTAACCAAGTCTTCACCCTAACATTAATGATACCCCTCATGGGGACCTCCAATTTGTCCCATAAGAGAGGCCAGTCCCCACACGTGACTATGTAAACAGGTTTAGGTCCCCACAAGTATAGTAATACTAGACACACACACACACACACACACACACACACACACACACACACACACACACACACACACACACACACACACACACACACGCACACTGTACAGAGAAAACAGGGCCTGTTCATTAGAGTCTCCATTTGGACGACTGTAAACATGCCACATCAGGAGTATTTCAAAGTGCTTGACAACAAGAAGAGGAAATGAAATGAAAAACCAAACACTGCACAATAAAACCAAGCAATATAACAAAGGAAACATTAAGAGTTTTAGTTTCATTGCACATTTAAGAAAGCTGTTGTTCCAATTCTGGGAATATACATAAGATTGTTGATGGATATAAGATGCTGTTGCTTAACATTGTTAGTGTGGTTGCCAACCAACCAAGTCTCTTAAAAGAAAAACAAATATTGGAAAACAAGGAAAAGTTTCTTCAAAGATAACCCTAAAGCAATAAACTAATGCCAACAGGAAAAACTGTCAACACATTCTGTATTATTAAAACAAAGGACAACTTAAGAACAATACAACAATGTAAACGAGGAATACAAACAATAGCAAATGTTTTAGTTTAAAAGCAATGACATGGAGTGACAGTTCGTTAAAGGCAAAGCTCAAGAAGTAATGTTTGTTTGTTCAAAATGTTCATATAGCTGACATCTCTTAGAGCAGGGGGGGTCAAACTCAAACACACAGTGGGCCAACATTTAAAAATGGGTGCTAGTGGAGGGCCGGGCTGGTTCAATGTTTATTGCTGAACTTATTGAAATGAACTTATTGCACATATTAAACCTGGAACTAACAAAGCTTCAATGATTGCCTATAAAAACAACATTAAATAATCAGTTGCATTCATTTCTTATGGCTCTATCTGCAGCTTTTCCAGAGTCAGTTCTTATGAGTACATTTTCCCACAGGCCAACAGCAGCTTCAACAAAACTATTCCCCTCAAAGAGAAAACCAAACATGTCCTGTTGTCCTGAGAGAGAAAGTGCAGAAGGAAACATCCATTGAACTCAGTGTGCTGCTCTGTGAAGCTAGTTCAGACACTTGGCATCTCATCTCGGGTGCAAGGTCATCAATGTTTGGGCTCAGGCTCTGAGCGGAGGAGACCCTCAGGATGGAGTGAAGGTGTGCGTGCAATATACCGGCGGGCCTTGAGTTTGACACATGTTTGGTGCTGAAATCTATAGTTAATAAAGGCTAAGCTGACAATATAAAAATACTGTTTACGCTGATGATTAGCTCTGCTAGCTTGTACAATACAAAAATGACTGGTTGCAGTTGTTATGACCGGCCCGTAGGCCACAACATGAAAACAGAGAGAGACGTTCGAGGGTTCCAAAAACCACGGCACTTTAATTGTGATGGTTCTAAACACAACACCGGAAACATGAGAGGATGGGCGAGGGGAAAGGATCCCAGCGAGAGTCCTCCTGCAGCGGGCAGAGAGTCACGAAGGCCATGTGACTCCGGGCAGCTGGGCTTAAGTAGCACCTCGGCTCCGGCCAGGTGTCCCCGGTCATGCTGATTGTCTCCTCAGCTCCACCCCCATCAAAGGACCTGCACACACATGCACACCACTAACAGGCCACAGGCTCTGGGGCCGTCACACAATCTAACAAAGTTACAAGAAAGAAAATAAAATGACAACAACATTGATACAAGGGAACATGAGCCAAAAGTAATCAACAACAGGAAGAACAGAACAACTGTAAACAAACCGTTAGTGAAAGCTAATATGTCTGCTCATCAGCAGAAACATAATATATATAACTTTCTATCTCCCTGTCCTCTCTCCAGAACGATAAGAAGTGCCAGCTGGAGGGCAAACTGAAGGACGTTCGCTTTCGTCTGTCGGCTCAGCGGAGGGAGGTGGAGCAGACCAATCAGACGAGAGAAACACGCATCGCTGAGATCACACTGCTGCAACAGCAGCTGCAGGTACACACAGCAGATGTCAACAAAAGACAAAATGTCCTTTTAATATCTTCTACATCAGCAGCAGATCTACATGCTTAAAAACTGTGGATGTTCCTCATGTATACAATAGGGTTGTTGACTGTTAGAAAATATCACTATTGAGCTTCAACCTCAGGATCCATGTATCTGTGATCCTCTCCAGAATGGAAGGAGTCATCACATACAGAGCATCAGTAGTTCCTGAACAGTGTCCTTCACATGCTGATATCCAAGAGAGGGAGTTACAGTCACAAGATGGAGGTTCTGGTTCTTGTTATCATACATCCTGTCCTGAACAAAATACTGAGTTTTTCTCTAAATCGAAAAAATCTGACTTTTTTTGAAAATTCTGACTTTTCTCAAAAAATCTGACTTTTACAAAAAAAATTACTTTTTCTCAAAAATATAACTTTTTCTCAAAACATTTTTTTCGAAATCCTGACTTCTCTCAAAATCCAAAAATTCTGACTTTTTTCAAAATCCTGACTTTTTTTCTCAAAATTCAAAAATTCTGACTTTTTTCAAAATCCTGACTTTTTCTCAAAATTCTGACTTTTTCTAAAGAAAATTGACTTTTTTTTCAAAATCCTGACTTTTTTTTCTCAAAATCCAAAATGTCAGACTTTTTTCAAAATCCTGACTTTTTCTCAAAATTCTGACTTTTTCTAAAAAAAAAGACTTTTTTCAAAATCCTGACTTTTTTTTCAAAATCTCAAAAATGTTAATAATCTCTGGTCCCCGGCTTGAGCTTCAACATCAGGATCCATGTGTTTGTGATCCTCTCCAGAATGGAAGGAGTCATCACATACAGAGCATCAACTAGTTCCTGAACAGTGTCCTTCACATGCTGATATCCAAGAGAGGGAGTTACACAGTCACAAGATGGAGGAATAGAAAGCAGTATTCAATGTTTACTTCAGATTAGCTCCACGTCAGAAATGAGCATGCTTGATGTCTCTCTCCATAGAGGCTGAATCATCATGTTAATCACACAGCTATCATATGCCTCAAACAGTCCTGATGCTCTTCTAGGTAATCACACATCCTGCCATGTTCACAGCTACAGTTGATACCTTTGTTATCATGTACTCTCATGTTGGAAGAGGACACTCAGTATTTCCCCGACACTGACATACTTTTATGTAGTAAACATTTCTAATGTAATGATTATTTCTGTTGTTTTCCTGCAGGACTCCCAGCAGTGGTTGGGGAGGTTAATTCCTGATAAACAGGGTCTCAACGACCAGCTGAAGCAGGTTCAACAGAACAGTTTGCATCGTGAGTACAACACAAACTAACACACACTTAATGGCCACATATTCATACTCTTCACATAGAAAGCTGTCTCGATTGGCTGTGTTTACTTGCATAATGACTCATAACGTTGTGCATCATACAATATGTCTGACCTTTTGGTGTCATAAAGAGTGGGAAGTATTTTGAGCCTACTCTCTGATAGGGTTCAAATTAAGGCTACAACTATTGAACATGTATTATAGAATCATCTGCCAATGTATTGTTACTTTTGTTAAATTAATTACATGATCTGTAAATGTCATGTCAATCCCAGTTCCTCAAAGTCCAAGGGGGAGACTTTAAACGTTGTGTTTTGTCAGTCGAAAACACAACTATATTATGTTAAACTTAAAGGGGACCTATCATGCAAAATGTACTTTTTGATGTCTTTTATACATCAATGTGTCCCTGGTGTGTCAGGGAACTCACGCAGCGTCAGGAAATAAAACCCTCTCTCTTTTCCTCCGTACCCAAATCTCTAAAAACGGGGAACAACGGAGCTGATCCAGATTTGCGTCCGATATGACGTAATATCTGAAATGTGGACCCACGGCCCAATCAGAAACGTTGCTATCAGAAACAATGCCCGACTGTTTTGGACGTAATATGGTCGGTGTTCACATTAGCATCGCTAACACTCAGAGCTAACCTGTGCTGGAGAGCATGTGTGTGAAGAAGCAGGAAGTAAAAAGGAACTCACCTTGTGGTATAACCGGCAAGAGAGAAAGCCTTTGAGCTCCAAACTGTTTCAGCGAGAATCCTTGATAATCCATGATATGGCGTTTCATCACGGCAGCATTTAGTTTAGACAGTAGCTGCCGGGTCCCGCGTGAGCTCAGACCCCTCCTGTCTTTTAAAAAAAAAAATGTCTTCAACCCTTATACATAAAATCATCACTTTAGCAACAGGAAGTGAAATAGAGGGATATGAGGCATGGCTAGAATGGGTGATCTGTTTGGTATTTTGAGCAAAACACTTCATAGACATGTTTTCTATATATGTTTATATATCTGAGACCTATGTTATTGCCTAAAAATAGCATGATAGGTGACCTTTAATATAAAACAGATAAAAATAAAGAAATGTACACATTCAATGACATATTTCTATTTTTACGATTATTCGTAGAGAGATGTTCTAGCTCTGATTTGAATTTATGATTTTTGTTAGAAGGATTTGGATGGTCAAAAACAAGCTTCTGAGTACTTTTTTCAACAGTTAAATTAATATTAAGTTCATACGCTCAAAGTGTCAGCACAAAAATGGTAAAGCACAAGAAAAAACACTATTTGGATCGCTTTTTCTCGAGGCAGCCACTTGATGTACTCTGTACACTGTTCTTATTTGTGTGTGTGTGTGTTCATCGTTCAGGTGACAGCCTGTCGTCGCTGCAGAAGGCGGTGGAGCAGAAGGAGAGCAGCAGACAGCAACTCAGAGATCAGCTGGACGCCGTGGAGAGAGAGACCCGCGCAAAACTGCTGGAGATAGACGCGTTCAACACCCAGCTGAAGGTAGACAGCTCTCTAACTCAATAACACGGCACATCGAGGGACGGTCAGGTCCGTTCTATTTTCATATAAAGATTAAAACTCCACATGAACCAAGTATTAAACAAACTAACTTGGCCGAGTTCAGCTGGATGCAGTGGACGGATTAACAGACAAGTGAAGTGTTCCAATTAATATGAAGATGTTTTATGTTGAAGAGTTACCCGACAATATGTCATAAAGGTACAAGAGAACAATTTTAAAACATCCCTACTCTTTAGTTTGGGCTCTCTTTACTTTTATCTTATGGGTGAACTCTTGACATATCCATAGTTTAAGGCCTTTGAACATTAACCCTAAATAATTCATATGGGAATCTATTTGGGGGGCTTTGACTTTTTGTACAGAACATTCACATAACAAAAAAACCAAAGGAGATGCCTGTGCTGATCATATAGAAAATACGTATCTGTTGTTGAGTTGATTCATGGCTGTTGTGCTTTCAACTCACTCAAAATGAATATTTAACAAAACTCGCTTACCCAGTAAATGTTTTGCTTCAGAAAATATTTGACATGTGTAGCTTTAAATCCTGTCCTATCCTTCATCATAACCCATCCTCACGCTAGTTTAACATGTGTATAATGTTATCTGATGTGCCTTACTGTTAATATCTGACCACGATATCTGTGTTTGTATTCACACTGAACAAAAAGAAACACAACTCTTTTGTTTTTGCTCAAATTTCTAACGGGTTGAAATAAATACTTCACTTTTTCAATGAATTATTGTGCACAAACTGGTTGTGTAAAGACTGGTGCACCCAGTAAGAAAGGAAGGATTGTGTGTGCATAGAAAGCCATTTTTATTTCAAATAATTGAGTGAAAACAGAAGTACTTATGTTTTTTGTTCAGTGTATTTTGATGTGGTACTTCTACGTGTCTGTGTGTGCCGAATAGGCGCTTTCACACCGGAGTACTTTTCTCGTTTAGTTCCGATAGTTCCTGGAATTTGCGTTCACACCAAAAAGAGAACTTAGTTCAGAGAACTTTTACCCCCATTTCAGTCCCTGCTAGAGAGGTGGGACTATCCTGGGGAGAAAAAGTTCCAATTCCTGATTGGCTGGGCGAATTGCAAACCACGCCCCGTAAAACTCTGAAACGTTTTGTGAAGCCGCCATTGTATTTGCTGGCATTAGCATTATTAGCATTAGCATTATTAGCATTAGCCCCGCGCACCAACGGAGAGAGAATAACTTATGGCAACACAAAAAAATAACATGGGAGCGGTGGGGATGAGGAGGTGTCGGCGTTCTGGCGATTTACTCGGAAGGCTTCAGTAGAAGCAGCTGGGAGTCCCAGCAGCTTCTACTGAAGCCTTCCCCAACTCCGGGGACTTCCGGCCGGGCACTTTGGGTGGCAGTATACGCCGTGAAGTTGTTTGCCGCCTGCCAGTAAACCCAAAGCAGAAGAAGAAGAAGTGACGTCAGCGGCTTCATTTGCGTAATCTTCCCTCAGGGAACTTATTCCGGTGTGAACGCGATCGGCTCCTAGTGCCATGGGGGAACTAAGAGCTGGGAACTAAGTGCTGGGAACTGAGTACGCAAAGTACTTGGTGTGAAAGCGGTTTGTTGCTGTGTTTTTGGAGAGAGCTAGCTGTGCACAGGAACTCACTGAGGAAGGTTTTATTCCTTAAAGCGTTGCATCACAGCGGTTTGTTTATGTTTCCTGGACCACATTGTGTCCTGTTCTGTCTCTAGAGTCAGGTCAGAGAGAGGAGTATTAATCCTGTGGTCTGTTACTACAACAAGGAGGAGGAGGAGGAAGATAAAGGAGCAGAGACAAAACAGACCTCAATAAATAGAGGGCTTATCTAATAAAGATGGATCCCAGTCTTCTTCCGTATGAAAGTAATTTCAAGCAACACACTAAGTCCTCCCTCACTGGTGTTTATTTACAAGACAGATGACATACTCTTTCATTAATACCACCATTTTGGTTAATATGGATATCATTGGACGATGCTGAGCTTGTGTTTCTGTTCTTAATGATGTCATGTGATCGTGTCGTCAGGCAGTGTCCAAAAGAGTCTAATTACATTGTGCCAGTAAGAGGCTGGACGTCTGTAAATGTGGATCGAAACCAGTTTTTGATCGTTTAATTGAATCGGAAAATGCCAGGGCCATTGCCAGTGTGTCCGCCAGACCAGGGCTGAGAGGGCGTCCACCCCGAGAGCGGGGGGGTCGTGACGTCACGTCGTGTCACGTGACTTGAATATTGAATTGAGCCGTCCCTTAAGTTATAGATTCAGGCCGTTTCTCAATGTCGAGTATACCTGCTGCAGAGCCACTATTTCAAGTATGCTACGTCATCGAGTGGCGCCGAAGGACTGTTTAAATGCATGTTAAATGCCCAGCATTTCGGCGCCACTCGATGACGTAGCATACTTGAAATAGTGGCTCTGCAGCAGGTATACTCGACATTGAGAAATGGCCACTATCTCTTTACGTATTAGTGATGGGAATTGCGGCCCCCCTGGCGGAAACGCTGGTCATTGCATATGGCATCCTTTTGAATCATCAAGTCAGTGGTGGATCAGTCGAGATGCGATTTTGATGCTTTCATTTTCTTTACTACTTTTACCTGCAAGTTTATTTGGTCTCCATAAAGATAATTGTTATTTTTATGGAGTCAGAACTACGATTTCCTCTCATAGGAACTTCATTGGATAAACAAACGTCCACTATAGGTGTGATCTCTGCAAAGCAAGCTATAGTCCACAGAGATGTGAACATTGTTTTTACGTTTCTGTCGTCCACCTTCCTCTCCACAAAATCTCTTCTGTCCTCTTTACCCACTGGGACTCTTTCCCAATGCTTTTTCTACTCGCTGTCCTTCTCCTGCTTTGTGTTTCCTTCCTGCTTCTTCTTCACCCTTTATCATATGCTTTGTTTAATCCTCACAATTAAACCCTTCCTTTCTTTATTTTTCCTACCCCTTTTTTCATTGGCCTTCTGCCAGTCTCTGTGTGAGTTCTATGCCAACCACTGTTCGAGGATAGAGGCCCTGCGACGCCAGCTTCAGGACGAACAGAGAGGCAGACAGGTAGAGACGCTGCCACCGCTGGACTGGGGTAGTACTGCAGCTGGGATACACTGTACTGTTAACTAATCATAGAGTGGTGCAGGAATGAGTCCTAAAGAAACCCAAAACAAATCAGCATTTCCAGTTCTCTCATCTGGAAGTCAATTGTTTGAAAGTGTTGAAGTCTGAATTAAGATCTGTGGTTAACACAAGCTGAAGAGATTTCTATTCTAAGACATCAAATACGCTCACAAGTGTCTAAATAAGATAAACACTTTATTACTTTACAATTTATTTACAACTTGTTAACGTTACCGGCTCCTTTGAGACCTTTTTAGAAAAAATTACAGTTTAAAATACTGCTACTTATTTTTACCATTTGTTTTTTCTTGTAACGTGTACCTAACTTTTTATTTAATCTATAAATATACTTTTTTTTCTATTTTATCTGCACTTTACCTTAGCTGCTGTAACGCTGTTAACTTCCCAGCTTCATAGTATTTTAATATGTTGTTAATATGTGGAGATTATCCTGCTGATCAAAACGTGTAAATATCATAAACGTGTGTTTGCCACAGATCTTATTTTCTGCAGTAGTCCAACATCGAATGGAAAACCCCATTGGCTTTTTGTCGAAGTAGTGCTTGCATTGATACACAAGTCCATTATCACCGCACCACTCTACATAAAATATCCTAATATCAAGATCAGCTGATTTTGCATTTGAATTCGACTACCTCTTCCTGCTCTGGCAGTCTATTTGAGAAGTAAAACACACAACGGCACCAGACTACTTATGGCGCATTTCCACTGCAGGGGCTCGCACGGCTTAGTACGGTATAGTTAGGCCTTGGTAGGCCAGGCTCACTTTATGCTGCGTTTCCATTACAGTTTAGTAGCTGGGGCAGTAACTATAGTAACGCAGTGTAGGCGGAGCCGTGACGTCATCTTCAATGCGAACCACAAAACCAACACAGCTGTTAGCTGTTAGCACTCAGAGCTCACAGCTCCTCATATCTGTTCAGAAACTAGACAGAAGTTAAACAAGTACAAACCACAGACTGTCTGTGTCATGGAGAATACAGTTGCTGGTTTATTTATGTCTGTATAGGCCGTTGTTGTGAGTGTGGACGGTCGGAGCATATACTGCGTTAGCTTAGCCGATCTCCATTCAGAAAACACGCATTTTAAAAGGGTTTTTCGCCTGCCGTCTGTCTGCAGACTTGTCAAAGCATTAATTCATGGTTTTTACTAACCGGTATCAGTATGTTGTTACTTCGGCATCATTTTGAAACGTGTATCACAATTAAATCACGGTCAAATATGTTCATCTTGTTGTAGTTGTAGCCCCCTTGCCAGCGATTCTCTCTCTAGTTTAGCATACTCAGCCCGGTTGTTGGCCCGGAAAGAACCTGGATTTTGGATAGCCAGAAAAATTGTGAAACAGTACCCGTTAGCCGGAACTACGCCGAGTGGAAACGCAACAAAAAACGGGCCGGGTTTGGCACGGCACGCTTAAACCGTGCTACGCGCTGCAGTGGAAATGCGCCATAAGTGTTTTAGTCAAAGGCTTCTTTAACACAGACAAACCAGACTTTTAAACGGCCTCATGTTGTGCAGTGTGCTGCCCCTCTCCCAGACAGACACATGTTTTCCCAGCCAGTCGAGCTGTGAATGGTTTGATTACTGAAAAGCACTCATGTACTGATTTCAGTGTGCTGTTGTTTTTCCTAATCTCACGAATCGGCAAAGAAGCACTTAATACACTCGAATCCAGAAGAAATGGATGCACAATTCAACATTTGTGCAATATTAGTTAATGAATAGCTTATACACTAGTTGTATTAGACAAGAGCTTGCTTCTTAATTAATAATATATGGAAAAACATTGTTAGCCTACATATTTTTGGACCCCTTTATGGTTGGGATGCTGCAATTTCCCCAATGTTGGATGAATAAAGAATTTCCTATTCTAATAAAAACAGGGAGGAAACCAATATTAGCCGCATGACGAAATACCTCCAGAGATATTTATTTACAAGATTATTAGTTTATTTTCAAATGGAGGATATATTAATGTGGAGGAAATGTGGTTGTGTCCCCAATATATATCTAACCTAACAACCTACTAAACACATCAAACACTAACTTAACTTCCAACTCTTTTCTAATAGAGCCAGGTCAGTGAAAGATATCTGCTCAGGCTTTTTGCACACGGCACTAACTGGGCTGTTGCCACCTTCAGTCTGTTTTTTTATAACAACCTGACAGTAGTAACGTCAGATTACTCATCAGGGTGAGTCACAAGAGCCTCTCCTCGCATGAGTCAGGCCTTTTGTTGGTTTAATCTCTAGTGAGAGAAAACTGTCAGGGATTCAAATATTTGTTCAGGTAACTGGAAAGCAGTTTTAAATTAATTGGGAAGATAAACACATATATCAAATGTTCCTAATGCAGAGTAAGATTAGACACATTTTAACACAAAAACCTAACGTCTGTAAGTCTAATATTATGATTTATACAGTCATATATCAAACATATGACATTATATTAACACAGGTCACTTACTAGAAGAATTGTCTAATATTTTTACTTCAGAATAAAATCAGGAAGTTCAAATTAACTCCAAAACAACTCCTTTAATTCATTAATGCGTAGATATGTTTTGAAGCATTACCTGTCTGTGAGTGTGTGTCCGTGTCTACAGTACGATTGAGTCTGTCTGTGTGTGTGTATGTGTGTGTGTGTGTGTTCGTTTCAGTGCCAGGAGCAGGGGAAGATACAGGAGTGTGTGTCAGCCATCAGGGTGTGTCTGGCTCGGCTAGACTACGTTATAAAGGTCTTCACAACTCCCTTCCCCTCCCTTCTTCTTCTCTTTATTTTATTTCCATATCCCCCCATGTCTCTTCATCCTCATCTTATTTTCTTTGACACTTTTTTCTAATCCCTTCATCTCTAATATTCTATCTTCTCTCTCTGTCCTCCTTCTTTTTAGCACCCCTTATTTCCACTAATTAGCCAGTTAGCTAACAATGCTCCAATAGTTGACGCTGTGCACAGTTGTAATGCTAAACTAGTGGTCTTGTACGGTGGCCCTGAGGGTCAAAACACATTTTTTAAAGCACACAACGTATTACTATTTGTGTTTTGACCCTCAGGGCCACCATAGTCTTGCTAGATTAGCAGGTGTACTAGATTAGATGACTTTATGCTACTACTACACTGTGAGGTAATGCTACTTCCTGTGTGCTACCAGATGATGTTTCAGCCTGACAAGCTATTAAACATTTGAGAGGCTAACATGCTGTTGAACTAGAAACTGTGTGTGTGTGTGTGTGTTTGTGTGTGTTTCTTTCTGGTGTCACATATATGGGACTTATTTTTAGGGGGAATGCATAGTTTTCTCCTTAAAATGTATTTAGAAAGTCCTTTGGCAGTTCAAGAAAGTCACACTTTATCGTGGTACCATTTAGTTGTGTGTGAAAAAAACGTAAACATAAATGTGTACTTATATTGTATTCTCTTTTATTAACGTGTACTTTCCCACTATAATTAAAGATGTTAGTTTACTCAGTAGTGAAGTCAATTGACCCACAAATAAAGGATTTATGACTTCAAAAAAATACCAATATCATCAAAGGTCCATGGCACGATTTAAACAGGATCCAAAGATAAATAGTTATACTCGTTATCTCCCGCACTTATTTATTCCGAAATAATATCCCCATGTGTCTCAACATTAGGGGAGGGTCTTTGTCTCTCATGTTGTCTCATGTCCTCCACTTCCTGTTTCAGACTGTTCTCTCTCTCTCTCCTCTCCTCACTCTCTCTCTCTCCTCTCTCTATGTCTGTATTCTCATTCTCGCTCTCTCTCTCTCTCTCTCTTACTCTCCTCTCTCTCTCAGAGTTGTAGGTTTATTCCTCCGTCTGACCAAAACGTTGTTTGTTTGGCTGAAACACAAACAGCTGCATGTTGCTATAGTAACAGAGTATGTTCTAATGGCACAAGCATGGTTGCATGGACTACCACAGAACGGCTATCTCCCTGTTTTGTGGTCCCGCCCTCTTGTGCAAGCTCCGCCCCCCCTCCAACGTGGCCGCCTGCAGCCCCTGTGGTTTTGTGGCCCCAACCCTCCCACTTTAACTCTAAACTGGAGACCAGGACTAACTTCTAAATGTCTGTTAAAGTCAACAATCAAGTTCCCACAGTGCTGAAGAAGTGTATAGCCGCCAGGAAGTGCTCTGTGTTTTCCTGTAGTTGTTGTTTCCACTATCTTCCTTTGTTGACTCTTGAACTTAAAGGTCTCATGTCATGGCCATTTCTACTGATCATAATTCCATTGTTGAGGTCGACTAGAATAGATTTACATTGTTCAATGTTCCAAACTCACATTGGTTTTCTCACAGCATCTCTGTATAGTATGTGTATTCACTCTCTGTCCTAAACGGCTTGTTGGAGCTCCTGCCCCCCCCTCCCTGTGAGCCCAGTGGCCGTCTGCGAGACAGCGAAACCCAGCCCCAAACACACACACACACACCCGCAGCCTGGCTGGGAGTTTGTGTGTGTGCTCAGGCTGAGTTTTCGCGGTGTCTCGCCGACCCCACACCAGTGAGCCAGCTCACAGTGTACCGCTCCTCGCAGCAGCGAGCCTCGCAACGTCCCGCAGAGTGTGTGTGAGGAGGAAGTCCGCGGATTGGTCCAAACGTAACGGCTCCACGGACGTAACGTAACGGCTCCGCAGATTGCTCAATTTGGACCAATCTGCAGAGCCGTTACGTCCGCGGAGCCCGAAATACGTCACTATACCCAAGAAGTAAACAATGGAAAAAGAGAAATCTCCAACGAGGCGTTCTGGGGCAGCACAGACAGGTATTTTCTGTGTTAGAGTTTTACTTCCTACAGGGTGTACTTTGAGGGTGTGTGACTCTGCAGACCGTTTACATGCAGAAAAACCTTCATAACACAAGGGGACGGGTAATAACCGGAAAAGCATGACATGGGACCTTTAATGGGTAGTTTCCTTGTCTCCCTTTTAGCCACACAGCCAGGATTCCTAGTTCGACAGCAAGAACAATGAGGTGCTCTTTAGTGTTGTCTTAAAGTGACGCAGTTAATAGGATGTTCTTTTATTTTAATCTTAATTAGTGATGTCCTTGTTAGCCTTTGCTACACCGCAGAAAATTGACCAAAAACAAAACCATTAAAGTGCATTTTTCGTATTATTTAAGCAAAATACTGAATTTCTTTCGCCAGTTTTTGTTAAATCATGTCCTTTTTTCTTTAAGAGCTTGATCACATATCACAATATACCCCGAAAAACCTTTACAGTCTGCAACCAACACCCAAAAATAAACCTCTGTTAAATGACTCACTACATGTCTTAATTTATCGTTTCCCGTCTCCGACAGTTGACCTTCTGATTTGCAGGATATCAAGCAGCAGCGAGGATTTCTAGCTCTAAAGCAAAAGCAATTAGCTGCTCGTTTAGATGGTTAAAATTCAATTAAATGCCATGGTTACCAGCTAGGAGATTTCATTACTTTAAATAAAGCTGATGATTACCTCAGTGACACAGTTAAAGGGGCGGGGCTTGTCTTGATCACCTGACTAACCCATGCTGCTGCTGCTGTTGCTGCTGTTGTTGTTGTTTGTGGTCGATGGTAACCCGTAGCAACCAGCCCTTTTGATCTCCCACCTCCTCACCGCTGTTCCTTTCCTGTTTCCCATGATGCTTTGCAGGAGCTGCGGGAGATCCACAGTCGGCAGCAGAGGCAGAAACAAAGGGATCTGGACGGAGACACACACTCACTGACACACCACACACTCTCACCTACACACACCCATCGAGAGGAAGTCTGCCGAGCTGCAGGATGGCAGGTAATGGAGTTCACAATGAGAGGCTTTTAATGGGTACAAGCTAGACATGGGACGATATCAACAGTTACTTTATCACTTTGTCACTTTATGTTTTTTGAAAAATCTGTATTTAAATTTTTTTTTAATTCTATTTGTCTTTGTTTTTACCTTGTGTGAATCCTGAAAGGGTCAAACACCCTGAATTTCCCCAAGGCGATACATAAAGTTCCATCTTCTCTTATCTTATATATAGTTTTTTATTATACTACGTTATCGCAAACTACACAAACAACTGGAACCACTTTTACGTACTACTAAAATGGGATAATTATTAATCTTAAGGCCTCCCTACATGGATAAAAGATTAATATCCTTTAAATATTAATATATAAGTATATTTTTTAAATGATTACATGGTACATGGTACATGGTGGAGGCGTGTGGCATAGTGGGTTGTCCGTAGGTGTTGGGATCAGGGGGTCACAGGTTCAAACCCCACTGCAGTCAGCATGTCGTTGTGTCCCTGAGACTCTTCACCCCAAATTGCTCCTGTGGGGATTGCCCACTGTATTGAGTATGTAAGTCGCTTTGGATAAAAGCGTCTAACGTCTATTCTGTTATTTCTTACACGATGATTCCTGTATTGTTTAAATCAGGCTTTATTATCCACTTCTTTACTTTGATAGGAAGCTAGAAAGCGTTTTTAAGCCACCCTGAGGATATTAATAACTATCCCATTGATGGAAATGAACCCTAATCAAGCACTGATTTTAATTGCAATCTGCTTAAATATGCCATCTGTGACCCGCTCTATCGAAATCAGTCGGAAGTCGCAACGGCTCATTTCAGAATAAACGTGGATTTGCGTAAAAAACAATTTTTTCGGGGTTCGGGTGTTTTGTTTGATTTTAAACAAACAAAGTCTTGGCTTTCAGAATATGAAACTTTTATTTCCAAAATCACACGATAAATACATGTTTGAAGCTTGTAAAGGGACGAAGACAGCTCTCCCTCGCCACTCTGCGGCCTCCCTCCGGCTGACATTATGAATGTAAGAGTATAGTAATCATAGATAACACGGCAGGGTCCGTTACAGTTTGTTTTCATCTGATTTCAATTAAACAAAGTCTTGGCTTTCAGAATATTAAACTTGTTTCGGCAAATTCAGATGATAAATACAAGTTTGAAGCTTTGGCATAATTACAAGCGGAGAACGGAGTAACTTAACGTCACAGCAGGCATAACAACAGCCGGTGTTTCTCGTGAGTGTTTTCCCCGGGAAACAAACACAATACACACAAACGCAAAATTACACAAACACACACGCGTATACACACACACACACACACACACACGTATACACACACACTCGCGAGCTTCCCCTCCAACGAAAATATCTTCCCTCCGTAGTATTTTGATCATTTGCTCCACTAATAATCAATCAGATCGATGGATTCCAGAGAAGAGAAAACTTTGAAGGCCTTTTTCTCAAAATGATGACTCGGTGACAGTCATTATATAATGTGACATATTTTGCTTAATATTTGGAGAACAACAACAATCCTGATATCATTAGAAAGCTAGGAATCTCCTCTTTCCAGGAGTATACAACTCAAAATGTGTCTTCGGGTCAATGCGACTGATTTCGATAGAGCAGGTCACATATGTTGTCCCTTTTCCAAGTTATCACATAGTATGGACATTGTAATCTCTTGTATTCTATCTCAACAAGTTGTGTATGGTATCCATGGCATGAAAATAAGAGTTTGTTTGATCAGTTCACATTCCTGTCTCTTTTCTCACCAGGTTGTCCGCAGAGGAAGGGATGTCCTGGAGGGAAGAAGCAGGAAGTTCTGCGTCCAATAATCCCACCCCCCCCTCCGTCTCTGCACCCCACGCCTGGCTCAACAGAGTCACTCTGGAGGAGGAGGAGAGGAAGAGGAGGGGCATGATGGAGGCGGAGGAGGAAGAGGAGGAGGAGGAGGAAGAGGATCAGAAGGGAGCAGCAGGGTCTTCAGAGGAGAAGGAGGACGAGGGGAGAGGGAAGATGGAGATGCAGGAGAAGCTGAGCAAACTGTTCAGCAGCCAGCCGGGGGATCCATGGGGGCCAACAGGTGGGCTACTACATATTAGGGTTGCCAGAAACTGACCATGATCAAAATCGATTATTCGGCAGCCCTGGCGAATAATAATCGATTATTCCCCCCCCCCAATGCTATTATTAATACAGGCTGTAGCCTGTATTAATACTCAAAACGCATTGTTGAGGTTGAGCTGTGATAGACCAACGTCTTTTCGCAGAGCTTGCATTTAACTTCCTTTGGACTTGTAAGTTCGAAGTAGTTCCACGAGGAGGAACTCTTTTTACCTGCCGCTTTGTTCATCTTTAGTCGCACGTGTGAGGGAGAGGGGGGGTGCGGGCGGGGGCGGTGCGTGCTGCAGCAGCAGTCTGCTCTGCACGCAGGCTTCCTCCAAGTTTACAGTAAAACAAACTAGTGGTGTGACCAATGGCCATTTACAATTATTAATACTATTACTATTATTAGCATTAGTCTATATTTTGGTTGAAACTAAGCCAGAAAAGAAAAATAATAATAAAATCGATTTTTAAAAATAATATTCGATTATGGAGACTGTAACGAATAATCGAATAATCACTGGCATCCCTACTACATATAATGTGTGCATTAAATATATAACAAGTGCTGTTACAGTGTGTGCAATCAATACGATAAGATAATACTTTAGTGGTCAAATCAAGTCTGAAATGCTCCTTGCATCACAGCAGCTCTATGCGTAACATCAACAGACAGATATCAAGACACAACAAACACGATCAGTGAGAGAAAAGCTCTTCAAAGAGCCTTCAGCGTGCATCTGATCTGGATTCAGCTCTGTGTTCACTGAGAGGATGGACTGGAGCACAAAGGATGCTTCAGGCTGACTTGAGATCATTAGTGTTATTACACTGTGCATTAACCCTAGAGTAGAGTGTTTGACAGTTGTATGAGGAACCAAAGGATTGTATCTACATCCTTACTTGATTCCAAAATTCCTGCAGAGTTAAGGCAATACTTTTAAATCTGTAGGACACATTTAGAGGCAAGAATCGGATCGGAAGTAAAACTCTTCTGGGTTTTAGATGATCGGCATGTGTGAAAAATCTTTTAAACCTTACAGTAAGAATCTAATTCCAGCACACTTTCCTCAAAATATATTCAATACGTTTCTGGACATAAAGACTCCTCAAGAACACGAAGCATTATGTCACGCTAGTTTTGGATTCAAATTCAAAGCTTGACTTGCAAGGTTTAAAGAAGTACTCTTATTCTTTACTTAAAAACAGCCTACAGTCTATAAATACTCCATTACGTAAAGTAAAAGTCCTGAATTCTCAATGTAACTTAAAAAAAACGTTATACTCAAGAACAAGTATGAGAGAAATGTACTTGAATGAATTGATTTAGTTACACCTACCTCTTAGTATAAAGTGTGTTGTTAGAGTTTGACAACACATATCATTAACGCTTAATTATACTTTGGTTGATTATATTGTAATCATATCTTTCTTCACAGTGGAGAAGGGTCCGGTTCCCAATCTGTTCGAGCAGAAGACCCCGGTCAGCAGCTTCGACCAGCAGACGTCCGTGAAGGTGGTTTACTACAGAGCTCTGTATCCGTTTGATGCTCGCAGCCACGATGAGATCAGCATCGCCCCGGGAGACGTCATCATGGTACGCAGTATAAACACAAACTTAACGACCATACACTTGCATCCTTAGGTCGTCTAACGTTGGTACCAAAACACAGGAACACAGGAGGAAGTCTGTCATGTCTGTAGCAGCTCGAACAAGGAAAAGGAAGGAAGAAGATGGTGCAGCAAAAACAACGTTAGGGAATTTAATCACAGTATTTTTATCAACAGCCTTAAAATAACAATTTATAACATGAGAAATCTGTTTTTTACGACAGTGAACGGCTGTGATGTGTCTGTAGCAGCTCGAACAAGAATAAGGAAACAAAACGTATTTTTGGTTTGATGAAAAGGAGAAGTAGAAGTAACGTATGGGGTCATACGACATGATATTATTTGTTATTAATAAGTGAAGGCATACAGAATATACTGTACTTAATGAATTAGGTCTCACACCACGTACATGCAAATTGATAGATCTGCCCTTTAATCGATTGATGCAAGACTCACTGATATCAGAATACAAACCCCCTCGTTCTGATGTTGTTGGACATAAATATTGGACGTTAAATATCAATATATTTGAGCACTATGAGCTTTGAATATATTCCAGTATTACATTATTATAGTCAATTTGAAGATGTATCAGCAATCGAGCGTAGGTTATTTGTAAATCCGAGAGGATCGTGATTGCAGCCAATGAGTGCATCTGTAAGTGTGTCTTTGTAACACGGTTATAATAAGAACAAAAATTAACAATAGGGCGTTAGGACTCTTAACGTAAAGATTAGATTCATAGAAAACGTATTAGGTTAAAGTTTTAATAGCCAAGTGACGATGAAATACCAAGATACTCCCTCAAGACCAATAACGTTTTAAATTTGGGAGGACTTAAAAGTGTGTGTGTGTGTGTGTGTGTGTGTGTGTGTGGTGTGTGTTGTGTGTGTGTGTGTGTGTGTGTGTGTTGTGATGTGTGTGTGTGTTGTGTGTGTGTGTGTGTGTGTGTGTGTGTGTGTGTGTGTGTGTGTGTGTGTGT
Organism: Gymnodraco acuticeps; assembly: GCF_902827175.1. Taxonomy (NCBI): domain Eukaryota; kingdom Metazoa; phylum Chordata; class Actinopteri; order Perciformes; family Bathydraconidae; genus Gymnodraco; species Gymnodraco acuticeps. The sequence goes on from NW_022991933.1 coordinate 84,291, forward strand.
GTGTGTGTGTGTGTGTGTGTGTGTGTGTGTGTGTGTGTGTGTGTGTGTGTGTGTGTGTGTGTGTGTGTGTGTGTGTGTGTGTGGTGTGTGTGTGTGTGTATTAACTGTTTCTTCTCTCTTCTGCTGTGCTAACTGAAGGTGAAGGGGGAGTGGGTAAGTTGTTGTTGTTGTTGACCCCGCCCAGTGTTGTACCTCCACCAATCACAAGCCAGCTTTCACTTGAACTCTCGCTGTCATTGGCTCATCTCACATCATCTCCACGTTCATTCATTTGCCAGCAGATGAATGGTTGTCGTTTTTGTACGAAATCATTCTAATCTGACTGTAAATGTTGTTATGCTTGATTTGTTTTCACAGTTAATGAGAAGAATGATGATATGCTGTGATTTTAAAAGTTATTCAAGGAAGGAAACGCTACTTTGAGTTAGCTTACCTCAGCGAAAAAATACATTTAATATATTTTGTATGACCAGCAAATACACTTCAACATAAATAAGATTAGACCGCTTTATTTCTATTCAAAAACACATTGGAAGTTCATCTTTTACAAAAGATTTACAAAAAAATCGTAAAGAAATGGAAATAAAAATAGATATTTAAAAGGGATTTTTAACTTCCAGTGAAGTGACCTGCCTTAGGTTTTAAAATGAGATGATTTATATGAGTAGCATTACTGAGTTAGGCAGATTATTCATTATAAGAGTCTGGTTGTTAAGATAGAAACAATGTCAAGTTAATTTCTCTCTGTCGATAATTGTATTAATTTCTGTAATTGTGCTTTCTGTAGTTTTACCTCTGAACAGCTGTTGTTGTGTCCATTGTTATTGTGAATGTTGTACCATGTATCTTGACACCCACACACACACACACACATCTCTGTGTGTCAGCATGCATCCACTTCATCTAACCCCGCCCCTCTGCTTTGATAGGTCGATGAGTCCCAGACGGGAGAACCTGGTTGGCTGGGAGGAGAGCTCAGGGGCCGCACTGGTTGGTTTCCCGCCAATTACGCTGAACGGATACCGGACAGTGAAGCACCAATCAGCTTGCGAGCAACCGCCTCGGCCCCTCCCACTTCAGCCCAGCAGCCAATGAGCACGCCTCCCCCCGCCCCGGGACACGCCTCCTCCTCCGCGCCCTCAGCCAATAGTAACTGGGCTGACTTCAACACCACGTGAGTCAACGAGCTGGTGGCAAACCATCAGAACCAGGGTTTTAGTCCGAATATCATAAGAACTACACCAACTGTCTTTCCTTATTTGATGTTTTTAGGTTTTCCCATAAATCTCTGAGTTTACGTTACCATATTTAAGCGCTTGAGCACACGGAAAAGCGCTATATAAATCACATGTATTATTATTATATTGTTTTTATATCAAGCATCTTTGAATACCTAGAAAAGGGGCTATATAAATCAAATTTACTCAAATTATTTTACGACGTCCTTACCGTAGAAAACAATAATCAAACTTAATTAAACACTTATCAACAGCCTCAAAATAACAATTTATAACATGATAAAGTTGTTTTGGAAAGGCTAAGTGGCAAAACATATGTATTCAACTATATTTTAATCAAACAAAAAACTTTGTCCAATACATTTTGACTTTGACACTTTAAAAAGTCATAATCCTACATAGCCACTACTGTCATCTAATCCTACAAATACATTTCAACTTTGTATGTATGAGTGTAGCCTCACGTTAATCTGCCTCTGTGCTCTTTTTAATATAAATCTTTCCTTGGTGTGTTTTATCTCCAGTTGGCCCTCTAACTCAGCCAGCCAATCAGAAAGCGAGGGCTGGGATGCATGGCCCACCTCTACGACCAATCAGAATCCTTCCCTCAGTGTTCCGTCTGCGCAGCTACGGCAACGCTCCGCCTTCACACCAGCTACCTTGACAACAGGCTCCTCCCCTTCTCCTGTGCTGGGCCAGGTAGGAACATTATAGTCTCTTAAACTGGGTCCAAAATGTGTTTTAAATATATAATAAATCAGCTTTTTCACTGATAATATTTTCTTTGTTTGATTATCGAGTTGTTGCTGTGTTTGTAGATTACAATCTGTATTAATTATTGCTTTTTTTTCTCTGTTTGTCAGGGGGAGAAGGTAGAGGGTCTTCAGGCTCAGGCTTTGTATCCCTGGAGGGCGAAGAAGGACAACCACCTTAACTTCAACAAAAATGAGGTAGAGGAGCCATTCCTTCATATTAAACACACTATATATTACATTATCTTCATTAATAAGGTGTGTTTTCATTCACTCTTATAGTTGTGTGCTTGTACTTGAGTACAAACGTATCTTGAAATATCGCAAACACTTGAAATTGGTTGAAATTGATAGAAAAACTCATAACTAGTGCTTTATTTGTTGTATCCACTAGAAAAACAAACAAAACAATGGATATAATGGATGTTAATAAGGATTTGCCTTTTATTTTTCTAGAAATGTGGGTACATTTGCAACACATTTGGTTAAAATCACGCCTATTAACTGTTACCATATATTTTTCTATTGAGTATTTGTGTATTTCTGTTAGATTGTAATGATGTTGTACCGTATATATCTAATTGTTTCCCTTTTTATTCTTTACCGCAGGTCATCACGGTGTTGGAGCAGCAGGACATGTGGTGGTTAGGGGAACTGCAGACCGGACAGAGAGGCTGGTTCCCCAAAAGTTACGTCAAGCTCATCTCCCCCACCATGACGCCCCCCCCGAGTACCGTCGCACGCAGCAAAAACCCAAGGTGGGCTACAATGTTGTTGTTAGAAAAATATCACTGGTCATCAGCTTGAGCTTCAATCTCAGGATCCATGTATCTGTGATCCTCTCCAGAATGGAAGTAGTCTTCACATACAGAGCATCAACTAGTTCCTGAACAGAGTCCTTCACATGCTGATATCCAAGAGAGGGAGTTACACAGTCACAAGATGGAGGAATAGAAAGCAGTATTCAATGTTTACTTCAGATTAGCTCCACGTCAGAAATGAGCATGCTTGTCATATGTCTCTCTCCATAGAGGCTGAATCATCATGTTAATCACATAGCTATCATATGCCTCAAACAGTCCTGATGCTCTTCTAGGTAATCACACATCCTGTCATGTTCACAGCTACAGTTGGGATACCTTTGTTATCACGTTACTCTCATGTTGGAAGAGGACATTCAGGATTTTCCCAACAGTTGACAATACATAAAAAGTCAGGAGCATGTAACATCTACTTTAGCATCCCTTAACACGGTTAGATTTTTGGAATATTACTTATAAGTTTTTGTGCAATTTTAAATATTGAAAACAGTGAAGCAGGAGAGATTTAGGAAGTAAACAACAACGAAGAGTAAAGATAAAGGTTTATTTATATGTATTTTATGTCTTTTTTTATTTAGTATACACTATTATTTTATCTTTAACATCAATTAATTCTTATTTATAATTTGATTTTTTTTAAATTGCCTATTTATTAAAATGTTCAGATATCAAAATAAAATCCTGTATCTTTAATATGATGTTTTTTGTCTCTCTCAGTGAGTCTGGAGTATCGGAAAGCCCCCCCCAATGGGAAGCGCCCCTCCCCTTCGCCAACAAAACCCTCAGAGTCTGGTGGTGGAGAAGGTAAACACACACACACACACACACACACCAAGCGCTCACTCAGCACTCAGCATCCTCACGCACGCACACGCAGCACACCACACACACACACACCACACACACACACCAACACACACACAACACACACACACACACACACACACACACACACACACACACACCACACACACCACACACACACACACACACACACATACACACATACCACACATACACACACACACACACTCTCTCACAGACACACACACACACAATCTCTCTCACACTCTCTCGCTCACCACACACACACACACACACACATCACACACACACACACACACACACACACACACACACTCTCTCTCACACACACAACCTCTCTCATATACAGACACAGACATATACACACACTCACTCACTCTCTCTCACATACAAACACACACACTCTCGTCACACATACAGGTACACTATACACACTCTCTCTCTCACACACACACACACACACTCACATACACACACTCACATACACTCACACGTAAATGCATATTTCTCTAAAAAGCCTGATGAGTAATCGTATTGCCTCCCTGTGTCTCCGTGCTTGTGTGCAGAATATGTGGCCATGTACACGTACGAGAGCAGCGAACAGGGAGACCTGAGCTTTCAACAGGGAGAGGTCGTCATGGTGACCAGGAAAGAAGGTGATTGGTGGACGGGATTGGTCGGGGGGAAGATCGGAGTCTTTCCGTCGAACTATGTGAAACCGCGAGACTCGGCGTTAGAGGTGAGAGCGACTCAGGGCAAATGAGGAAGTATCAGGAGCGTGAATGTGTCTTTATTTTACACAACAAGAGACATGTTTGTAATAAATTAGATTTAAACTTTTGTTTCCAGCCTTTGGGACCAGGAGGGAAGACGGGGAGCCTGGGAAAGAAACCAGGTGAGCTTTCAATCAATGTATAATGTTACTTTATTGAAGCTCCTGCAGACGACTCTTCACTTTCTCCCCTTTTCGCAGATTATACCAAGTTTCTAGATAAAGTCTATTTGAGTTTTAGTTCCATTTTTGCATTTTCAAAAGAAAGGGATCAGAAACTGAACCTGTCTGATTTAATAAAGTATTTATTCCACACTTACAAGATAGTCCAAGTCTGCTATTTTGCTTGGGAAGGTTCCTAAACGAATGAATGCATGTGTTGACAATACCCATATTTAAAAACATACATCATGTTATTAACCTGTTAAGCCCGAGAGCCCCCGGTACAGGGGGCTGCGGGTTGTTTTTCACGAAACTGTGTCTCAGGGCTTCTTAATATTTAAAAACCTATTAATGTGTCATACCCACTTAACGGGAAGAAACTCAGCTAACTGACTATACGAACCATTTTTACCGAAACAAAGCACAAGTCTCACAAGAACCGTCTAAATCAGCGGTGGGGAACCTCCGAGGGCCGTACAAATGATTGAACTCAACCTCTGCTTAAAAAAACTAAAATCAGAGCCCATTCATTTGGCCTTTCTTTCATGCTGTGCAAAGAAAAAGCAACCTCTTAATCCAGATATCTCACCATGACTCACGCATGCATGCACGTGCACGGTGTGGCATGACCACCAAAACAGAAAGATATGGACGCAAGATGTGTGCAAATGTATTTAGTTTCCTATCCATGTGAACATGATTTAAGTGGGGGGTGGACCTAACATCCTGTAGGGGGGGACCTAACCTCCTCTAGGGGGGTCCGGGGGCATGCACCACCGGGAAGATGTGTTTTAAATGTTGAAGTCAAACTTTGAGAGCAACATTTTGAGAAAAAGTTAGTATTTTGAGAAAAAGTCAGACTTTTGAGAAAAAGTTAGTATTTTGAGAAAAAGTCAGACTTTTGAGACAGAGAATTTAAAAAGTCAATCATGGACAAAGTGGCCCAAAGACCCTGATAGAGTGATGTAACCCCTGACTTTTTAAATGATGACCTTTTCTCAAAATTCAGACTTAGTACAGGGTTAAGTAAAGCCCATTTTCAAAACACAGCAGGTAGGTTCACTGACATTAATATATATGTTCTTCCTCTGTGTCTCCATCAGAGATCGCTCAGGTGATCGCCCCCTACAGCGCCACAGGAGCCGAGCAGCTGACGTTAGCTCCGGGTCAGCTGATCCTCATCAGGAAGAAAAACCCGGGGGGCTGGTGGGAGGGTGAGCTGCAGGTACACAAGCACCAACTCTCATATAACTCTCATATAGGAAATGTTCATTGTGTTGACATTGCAAAAGGAGAAATCTAGGGCAGCTCTATGAAGCGTTTAATCGTGTGCCATGTCACTGAAACGTATAATAATCTAGTTTAAATATACTAAATACTTTCTTGAGGACATTCAATGCTCTCTTATTTAATTGTTCTTATGTATTTAATACAATTACAATACCTGAATATACATACCTCCTATTATATGTCTCAATAACGTCTAGGAATTCTATGCGACTGAAATTGCTCGGAGTATCGTGTGTTGGTTTTGGGTCATTTTACTGTGAAGATGGTTCCAGCTAATTCCTCGATCACAGCACAATGGTTATATTTCATTTATTATAGAGTGCCACAGTGACAAGTCCTAAAACCCGGAAGTAAGTTAGCATTTCACCACTTCCTGTTCCCTCGTCTCAGAGCCAATGGGATCTCTCCATAGGATTTTGGAAAATAGCTGAAATAAGGTCTGTGGTCGAGACACATTGAAGAGACGGATCACGTTTTGTTCTACATTAAATCCATCAGCAGTGACCCCACTGGTGATTTCTGAAGAGTTGACGTGTCTGAAAAACGATGGTTGTTACCAAGTGGCTGAATAGGACTACAGAAGTTCTCGAGGTCGTTGTACGTCATTACGCCGAACACGTAAACACTCCTCTAAGTTTGTTTGCCCTGTTCTGCTTGAAAGCAAGTCCCTGCCTCCTGCAGACTGTTCAAACAAACGCTTCAACTCGTTCCATTTAGAATCTGTGTGTTTGAATATGGATCTTAAGTTGGCGTGACGTTGAAGTCGTGCTGCTGGACTCAGCTGTAGCTCCTTTATAGCGTACCGTTAGCATTTTGACTAGAAAATGATAAAAGTAGGATAGACATGTGGAGATTATCCGGCTGAACAAAACGTGATCCGTCTCTTAAATGTGTCTCAACCACAGACCTTATTTCCAGCTATTTTCCAAAATCCTATGGAGAAATTGCATTGCTTTTTGTTGAAGGAACCGGAAGGAGTTTACTTCCTGGTTTTAGGACGCGTCACTCTATGATGAGGCTTTTTATCGTGTGCCATGTCACTGAAACATATAATAATCTAGTTGAATTATACTAAATACATTAAATGAGTCTCTAATTTAATTGTTGTTATGAATTGAATATATGTTCAATACCAGAATCTATTTGAATAGACTTTTGATTGTGTTCTGGTTTTATATTTCAGTATTTGTAGCAACTGTGACTGAAAAAAATATTGCTTTTATTATTTTATTTTTTTCTTTAAGAAGGGGGCAAGTCAAATAAGATGTTCTTCTCCCTGCTCCTTTCCGCCATGCGCTATAAAAAACTAAAAAGTGCACATGTTTTGTTTTTAAAATAACCGCCCTGTGTGGAATAAATCAATATGTACCTCCTATTATATGTCTCAATTACATCTAGGTCTACGTCTCTATTTTGAGGCTGTAGCATAATTTGAGGACTTTAGATTTGGTTGCGATTTTTGCTTAATAACATGCTTTGCTCTGATTGGTTTAGGCCCGGGGGAAGAAGCGGCAGATTGGTTGGTTTCCGGCCAATTACGTGAAGCTGCTGAGTCCCAGCACCAGCAAGACGACGCCCACAGAGCCCACCCCCCCCCAAACTGACTCCGGCCAGCACAGGTATGCACACACATAAATACCTATTATAAAAATAAGAGTTTTATAGCTTACGCTGTGTGGGGAACGCAGAACATCCAATAATAAGGTCTCCTATCATGCAAAATGCACTTTGTGATGTCTGTTATACATCAATGTGTCCCCGGTGTGTCGGGGAACTCACGCAGCATCAGAAAATAAAAACCTCTCTCTTTTCCTCCGTACCCAAATCTCTAAAAACGGGGAACAACGGAGCTGATCCAGATTTGCGTCCGATATGACGTCATATCTGAAATGTGGACCCACGGCCCAATCAGAAACGTTGCTATCAGAAACAATGCCCGACTGTTTTGGACGTAATATGATCGGTGTTTACATTAGCATCGCTAACACTCAGAGCTAACCTGCACTGGAGAGCATGTGTGTGAAGAAGCAGGAAGTAAAAAGGAACTCACCTTGTGGTAAACCTGATTAGGGATGGGTACCGAGCCCCGGTATTAAAGGGGCCCCGGGGCTGAATTATTAAAGACTGTGGTACCGTTAAGCTCCGACGTTATCGGTCTTTTTATCGGTACTGGAGAGATTTAAAAAATATATGTCATATGTATTATTGCTACATAAACATTATATCGCAGTTTTAGTTTCGCCAACTCCGTTTCTAACATGCAAAAAGACTACAAAATGTGTCTATGATGTATTTTCACACACACACACACACACACACATGGCGGAGAGAACGCTCTCCGAGGTGTGGTTAAACTTTACGCGTCTCGATGTGGACAATGCTCGTTACCTAAAGTGCAATAAGAGTTCAGCATGTAACGGCGGTAACACGAGCAGTTTCTATAAACATTTATCAAAAGTGCACCACATTCAGACGGAGGAATGCACCGGGTTCCACCGTCTTTCTAGCAGCTCTGTAGCCCCGTCCACGAATAACGTTTCCACGTCAGGTGTTATGTATGCTAGCAGCAACACACGGAGTTAACTCCATTATACAAACACGGGTTAATGATTAGAGGAAACTGAGTTATTTATTTTGTTAAAGTTTCAGCTATTCTGTTCACAGTTCTGTCATCAGATTATTTAATACCATTTGTTAAAACATTTGTTATTTATTTAATTTAAGTAAAAAGCTATGTTAATTTTGTTTACAATTTGTTTAGTTAGTTTACCTTTTTTTCTCCAACGAACCGATAAGAGTACCGTTAAAGGACCGGATCGATAAGCGGTATCGATACAAATAGTACCGTTAAAACCTTAACGATACCCCTCCCTAAACCTGAGAGAAAACAGCAGTTGAGCTCTATAGAGCGGCGAAGTCCCTCCCTTTCCGGGGGATCTCCATGGGACCCTTATTTATGATGTTTGTCAATTTAAAAGATAATTTTGCAAGTCAAAAAATATAAGTGTCGTAAAACTGTGAAGTAACACTTTTGTTTGTGTGAAACCACTCAATGAACTACATCTCCCGCCTCGCACCACACACCCAGACGGCCGTCACGTTGGAACATTTCACTCCTTTCTTTCAGAACGAGGCGGAAAGTATTACAAGAGGTGAAAATCACTCCAAGTCTGGGCACGTTGAGAGCTGTGCATACACACAAGGGGAGTTAGTCGGTTCCTAAGAGCCAGCATGCGGGACCGCGACTCTGGGATTTGTAGTCTTTCTAGTTGCGTATTTTTCATAGTCTTATATTTCAGCAGTTTTACGACAAACTGTGACTTTTTTGACATGGAAATAATTTTTTAAGATTGACAAACATCATATGTGTAACTCGTGGCACAATTCAAACGGGATCGAAAGATAATCTTTCTCTCCCCATCGACTTCAATACATACTTTTTCAGAAATAAGGTCCCATGGGTCGGAAGTAGATGGGCGGGACTTCGCCTCTCTATACTGTTTCAGAAATAATCCTTGATGTGGTTCGGAACATGATATGGCGTTTCATCACAAGCTCCCCCTCCTTTTTCCCCCCAAATGTTTTCAGCAGTTCTCTTCCAACAGGGCTGAAATAGAATCTATCTATCTATCTAAATAGAGGGGTGACCTGCTTGGTATTTTGAGACAAACACTTCATAGACATGTTTTTTTAATATATTTTTATTTATCTGAGACGCACCTAAAAACAGTATAATAGGGGACCTTTAAGTCTGACTTTGTGTGTGTGTGTGCGTGTGTGTGCAGCTGTGTGTCAGGTGATCGGGATGTACGACTATGTGGCGCAGAACGACGACGAGCTGGCCTTCCTGAAGAGTCAGGTGATCACCGTGCTCAACAAGGACGACTGTGATTGGTGGAAAGGGGAGCTCAACGGGAGGGAGGGGCTGTTTCCTAGCAACTACGTCAAACTCACCACGGATACCGACCCCAGCACGCAATGTGAGTACACAGAAACACACACACATACTCACACACAGTATACTAACATTCAATGGGAATACAAAGTAACACACATTCACACACTCATTTTGTCCCTCACACATACACACACACTCTTTCCCTCACACACACACACACACACATCCCAGAGCCAGGTGTGGAGATGCTGTCCCTCTCTCAGTGTTTGACCCCGGATTGCTTTGACCTTGACACTCCTTTGGGTCTCTTTGATAAAAACCTCCCAGTGATGCAACACCTCTGGGCGGTGTTTGTGCATGTGTGCATGTGTGTGTGTATTTGCATCAGTGTTAAAGTGTTTCCTCTCCTCCCTGCATGTTTCCCTTCAGCACGATCCACCATAGAGCTAGAGTTTCTAGAGCGGAGAGACAGACACTAGGGTTGCGGTCAAATTGTCAGTTTATCTTAGGAACCTTCCTAACGGAGTGAAATGACCCGGAAGTCCCTCAGTGGCAGCCATGATAAGTGCCGTTCCACTGCTCTAGATGATAGAAAGGAGGTTTCAAACTTCCTTTATAACCTCCTTTAGCTTAGGAACCACTGGACCTCCCTCACCGAAAGGAGAGGAGAAAATTGCTGCCCCACAATGCCTTGCAGCCGCAGCATTTGACGTCACACAACAGTCGGCCGTTCACGGAAACAACCGATTATGACCGAGAAATGATATCATGAAAGTTACGGTGCTTATTAAGCTTTTTAAAACGTAATGTGGTAAGTTGCCAAAGTGCTTGTTCTGAACGTTCATCAGTATTATAATCAAAAACAGAAATATGAACGTTAGTTTTACTGAAATTGTCAATAAAGTCAACATTTCACAGTCTTTACTGAGCTGTGTGGAGTTTGTTCAACTTTTAAAAGATGTTTTAATGGTGATTGCATCGTAAACACGTCGGATAGTGAAAGTGCAGTCGGATTCTCAAAGCACCGCAGTCTCTTCTCCTAAGTCCTTTTGAATTCTCCTATCCACTATCCCTTAACCCCGTGACGTTTCACACAGAGGTCAAGGAATAGACGATAGGGTTAGACGATAGGGATAGGCGATAGATGATAGAAATAGACGATAGGGATAGACGATAGGGATAGACGATAGGATTAGACGATAGGGATAGACAATATAAATAGACGATAGGGATAGGCGATAGGGATAGGCGATAGGATTAGACGATAGGGATAGACGATATAAATAGACTATAGGGATAGACGATATAAATAGACTATAGGGATAGACGATATAAATAGACGATAGGGATAGGCGATAGGGATAGACGATAGGATTAGACGATAGGGATAGACGATATAAATAGACTATAGGGATAGACGATATAAATAGACTATAGGGATAGACAATATAAATAGACGATAGGGATAGGCGATAGGGATAGACGATAGGATTAGACGATAGGGATAGACGATATAAATAAATGATAGGCGATAGGGATAGGCGATAGGGATAGGCGATAGGGATAGGCGATATAAATAGACGATAGGCGATAGGGATAGGCGATAGGGATAGGCGATAGGGATAGACGATAGGCGATAGGAATAGACGATAGGATTAGACGATAGGGATAGACGATAGATAGGGATAGACGATAGGATTAGACGATAGGGATAGACTATAGATAGGGATAGACGATAGATAGGGATAGACGATAGGGATAGACGATAGGGATAGACGATAGGGATAGACGATAGATAGGGATAGACGATAGGGATAGACGATAGATAGGGATAGACGATAGGGATAGACGATAGACGATAGGGATAGACGATAGGGATAGATGATAGGATTAGACGATAGGGATAGACGATAGCTGATTTTTGGACTTTTCGACCGCAACCCATGGCAAAACGTTTTTTTTTTATATTTGAAAATGTGTATCCTTTAGATTTGTAAGTTTAGTCTATTACTAGAAACAAATCTATAATAAATAATTCAATTTAGAGTTAAACAAACATTTTTATACCACCTCATTGTTTTGGTGTTTATAGTCTGCCGATCACAAATGATTGAGTAAATAATAACAATAACGTTCGGCACATAGAAGCTGTCTCACTGGTCGCTCTAGATCTTCTATTTCTATGCTAGCTCAGTGCACACCTCCACACTCTGTCTTGCTGCACGCTCCACCCACCTAGCACCCGATTGGTTGTTGTTTTTATTGTTGTTGTTTTGTTTAGTTGTTGATGTTGTTGTTGTCGTCCTCTCTCTAGGATCATATCATTACCCAGAACCCCCCTCTCCTCAAAGCCCTCAAAGAGACCCACTAGGCCACCCCCACTAGGCCACTCAACCAATGGGACAGCAGCAAGAGGTCACATGACCCTGGAAATGGCGACTCTCCACCAATAGTGGCCAAACAGACAGACTGTAACGTTAAAAAAAAAAAAGAACTGTCTATGCATGGCTCTGACTGGACTCTGCCAAACTGTTTGATCTAATGAGACTATTGAGCTCCTTCCTCCCTGATTGGACTGTTTTAACTGGACACACACACACACACACTAACATGAATCTATCAAAGCGTGGTTCAGTGGATAGTGGGTCATTTTGTGGCTTTACGGGAGATTCTGTCATTAGAATCAGCTCATTCTTCCTGCTTTATTATTTCTTTTATTCTAACTCGCTCCCATTGGTTCAGCAGCTTCTTTCACTGTCAGTTACCCCCCCCTCACTAACCCCTCCCTTCCCACAGCTTCACAGAAAGACCCACTATCTGCTGGAGGACAAGTCTCAATCATAAAGGGACAGTTCACCTCAAAATATACGTTTCCTCCTCTCA